>NW_026525903.1:22500-25000 GCF_943734725.1 Anopheles marshallii | reverse complement strand
GTGGTCTGCTATTGCTCTTGAACGGGTACAATATCTGGCAGAGGGGGGTTTTTGGCCCAAAATATGCAATATTAGTTTAACCTCGGCCGCAGAACCACATTTGACCAGGTCGAGAAAAAAATTTTTTCGTGACGACCTGGTCCCCCATAGTAGGGAATGAACATGACATCTTAACCATATTTGACCATTTTCAAATTTCTCGTCGCGGAATGATGACTTTACTAGTAAAATTTGTTCCGGGTAGGGACCTCCCATACAAAATTTTCATCGCTCCAAAAGTGATTTTGTTTCACTTTTCAACATTTACAAGGTCCATAAATCATGTTTTGAGACGATATGGAAAAAAAAATTTTTTGCCCGTCTCGACCAACTCGACCGATGGTGACCACAGTAGGGTGCTCCATACAAATTTTGCTTATGTGAAATTTTTCAGTGTAAAATAAGGTTTCTCCAATCGATCGCGGGTTTCACTTTTCATCATTTGCTAGGTCTAACTATGATGTTTTGAGTGGTCCCGCAAAAATTTTTTCTTGGACCGGGCCTTCCTTCCCGGCCCTGTCGGTGTGCTCTGCAGTAGGGTGCTCCATACAAATTTTCCTTATGTGGAATTTTTCAGTGTAAAATAAGGTTTCTCCAATCGATCGCGGGTTTCACTTTTCATCATTTGCTAGGTCTAACTATGATGTTTTGAGTGGTCCCGCAAAAATTTTTTCTTGGACCGGGCCTTCCTTCCCGGCCCTGTCGGTGTGCTCTGCAGTAGGGTGCTCCATACAAATTTTCCTTATGTGGAATTTTTCAGTGTAAAATAAGGTTTCTCCAATCGATCGCGGGTTTCACTTTTCATCATTTGCTAGGTCTAACTATGATGTTTTGAGTGGTCCCGCAAAAATTTTTTCTTGGACCGGGCCTTCCTTCCCGGCCCTGTCGGTGTGCTCTGCAGTAGGGTGCTCCATACAAATTTTCCTTATGTGGAATTTTTCAGTGTAAAATAAGGTTTCTCCAATCGATCGCGGGTTTCACTTTTCATCATTTGCTAGGTCTAACTATGATGTTTTGAGTGGTCCCGCAAAAATTTTTTCTTGGACCGGGCCTTCCTTCCCGGCCCTGTCGGTGTGCTCTGCAGTAGGGTGCTCCATACAAATTTTCCTTATGTGGAATTTTTCAGTGTAAAATAAGGTTTCTCCAATCGATCGCGGGTTTCACTTTTCATCATTTGCTAGGTCTAACTATGATGTTTTGAGTGGTCCCGCAAAAATTTTTTCTTGGACCGGGCCTTCCTTCCCGGCCCTGTCGGTGTGCTCTGCAGTAGGGTGCTCCATACAAATTTTCCTTATGTGGAATTTTTCAGTGTAAAATAAGGTTTCTCCAATCGATCGCGGGTTTCACTTTTCATCATTTGCTAGGTCTAACTATGATGTTTTGAGTGGTCCCGCAAAAATTTTTTCTTGGACCGGGCCTTCCTTCCCGGCCCTGTCGGTGTGCTCTGCAGTAGGGTGCTCCATACAAATTTTCCTTATGTGGAATTTTTCAGTGTAAAATAAGGTTTCTCCAATCGATCGCGGGTTTCACTTTTCATCATTTGCTAGGTCTAACTATGATGTTTTGAGTGGTCCCGCAAAAATTTTTTCTTGGACCGGGCCTTCCTTCCCGGCCCTGTCGGTGTGCTCTGCAGTAGGGTGCTCCATACAAATTTTCCTTATGTGGAATTTTTCAGTGTAAAATAAGGTTTCTCCAATCGATCGCGGGTTTCACTTTTCATCATTTGCTAGGTCTAACTATGATGTTTTGAGTGGTCCCGCAAAAATTTTTTCTTGGACCGGGCCTTCCTTCCCGGCCCTGTCGGTGTGCTCTGCAGTAGGGTGCTCCATACAAATTTTCCTTATGTGGAATTTTTCAGTGTAAAATAAGGTTTCTCCAATCGATCGCGGGTTTCACTTTTCATCATTTGCTAGGTCTAACTATGATGTTTTGAGTGGTCCCGCAAAAATTTTTTCTTGGACCGGGCCTTCCTTCCCGGCCCTGTCGGTGTGCTCTGCAGTAGGGTGCTCCATACAAATTTTCCTTATGTGGAATTTTTCAGTGTAAAATAAGGTTTCTCCAATCGATCGCGGGTTTCACTTTTCATCATTTGCTAGGTCTAACTATGATGTTTTGAGTGGTCCCGCAAAAATTTTTTCTTGGACCGGGCCTTCCTTCCCGGCCCTGTCGGTGTGCTCTGCAGTAGGGTGCTCCATACAAATTTTCCTTATGTGGAATTTTTCAGTGTAAAATAAGGTTTCTCCAATCGATCGCGGGTTTCACTTTTCATCATTTGCTAGGTCTAACTATGATGTTTTAAGTGGTCCCGCAAATATTTTTTCTCTTAGCCAGTCAACCCTTTCGTCCATGTCGGTGTGTTCTGCAGTAGGGTGCTCCAACCAAGTTTTCCTAATGAAAGTTTTTCGTGGTTTCGTGTGAGTTAAAAACTCCGGAACTTGGCTTATTTTCACCATAATTTCCA
>NW_026525903.1:17500-20000 GCF_943734725.1 Anopheles marshallii | reverse complement strand
ACAGCAGTAAGGAAGACAGTATGCAAGAGCTGATCGATGGGGTCGAAGCCGAGGTGTTCGGACTCGGTTACAAGGTTGTTCGAGCAAAACTACGTAACAGGGCACCACCGGAAACGGACCGAGCCGTACTAGGTCCGATCGTCGAAGCCTTGTTCCCGGACCATCCGGCATTTGAGTGGCCGGACATCGACGCGTGCAGTGAGGCTCTGAGACCGGTCACGAGCTCGGAAATTCTTTCGCTGGCCGAGCGGATGGCCACCTCCAAGGCGCCAGGGCTGGACGGCATCCCGAATGCCGCAGTGAAGGCGGCAATGCGGAAGCACCCGGAGGTCTTCGCCAAGGTGTACAATCAGCTGCTCGAGCGAGGGGAGTTTCCTGCGGCATGGAAGGAGGCACGCCTTGTGTTGGTCACGAAGCCAGGTAAGCCGCCGGGCGATCCGTCGTCGCACCGTCCGCTGCTAATGCTGGGAGCAGTCGCCAAGGGGTTCGAACGGCTGATCTTAGATCGGCTGAACGACCACTTGGAGGACAGCGATGCTCCTCGGCTGTCAGCAAGGCAGTACGGGTTCCGGCGCGGTCGTTCCACGCTTCAGGCCATCGAGCGGGTGATCGAGCGAGGACAACACGCGAGGACGTTTCACCGCACCAACCAGCGGGATCCTCGATGTCTGGTGGTGGCAGCACTGGACGTCAGGAACGCCTTTAACTCTGCCAGCTGGAAGGCGATCGCGGTTGCCCTGCAGAAGCTGATGGTTCCTGCAGCCCTCCAGAAAATATTGCGCAGCTACTTTTCTGAGAGGAGGCTGGTGTACGAGACCAGCGAGGGGCCAGTGCGTCGTACGGTCACGGCGGGCGTTCCACAGGGCTCAATCCTGGGCCCAACCCTGTGGAACGCGATGTACGACGGCGTGCTTCGGCTGGTGCTGCCTGAGGGCGCCGAAGTGATCGGCTTTGCGGATGACGTCGTGGTGCTGGCGAGCGGGACGACGCCGGAGGCAGCGACGGGACTGGCGGAGACGGCGGTAGCAATGATCAGCTCGTGGATGGCGCAACACCACCTGGAGCTTGCTCCGGCCAAGACCGAGCTGGTCATTGTGTCTACGATGAGACGAGACAACACCCGAGTCCCGGTGAGTATCAATGGCGTAGAGAAACTGCCGACCCGCACCTTGAAATATTTAGGAGTTGTCATCGAGGACCACCTGTCGTGGAGGCCACACGTAGAGCAGGCCACGACGAAAGCGCTCCGTGTGGCGCAGGGGATTTCCCGGCTGCTCCGAAATCATGGTGGGCCAAAGAGTGCGAAGCGGCGGCTGCTTGCATCGGTGGTGGACTCCACCCTCCGCTACGCCGCGCCGATTTGGCACGAGGCAGTCCGGCTCCGGGAGTGTTGCAGACAGCTGAACCGTGTGCAAGGACTGTACGCACGGCCAGTAGCTCGCACCTTCACTACAGTGCGCCATGAGGTGGCAACGGTCCTTGCCAGCGTCATCCCCATCGTGCTGCAGGTGACGGAAGACGCTCGCTGCTACCAGCGGCATCGGACGACGGGAGCAAGTCTACGCGAACTGCGCATCGAGGAGCGGACGAGGACAATTGACGAGTGGCAGCGTCAGTGGGACCAGCTAGAATCGGAAAGCCGCTACACCCGATGGGCGCACCGGACCATCCCAGACTTGGCGGCATGGAAGAACCGGCAACACGGGGAGATGACATTCCACCTCGCTCAGATCCTCTCCGGCCATGGGTTTTTCCATGAGTACTTGTGCGTGAAACATCTTGCACCATCCGCCGACTGTACCAGGTGCCCGGGAGTCCCGGAGACGGCCGAGCATGCCTTCTTCGACTGTCCGAGGTTCGCGGACGTCCGGCATGAATTACTCGGTGAGGACGACGAAGCGGCTGTGACGCCTGACAATCTTGTGGCGTTCATGCTTACCAGCCGAGCACGATGGAGCAAAGTTTGCGAAGCCGCTCGCATTATCACCACCACACTCCAACAGGAGTGGTATATCGAGCGGGCCACGAGCGCGCACGACGACATGCAGAGGGCCGCGCAAAGTCTGGACACCGCACACGAGGAGCTGGTGGCCTTACGTAATGAAAGGCGTAACGAGGCTCGTAGGCAGTTGACCATTGAGCGACGAGCTGCGAGGGGGGAAATACCACCAACCCACCCCGACGGGCGACTGCTGACGACGGAGGAGTTACAGGAGCGGGAGGAGCGTCATCGAACAGTTAGGAACAACGTGAGACGCTTCCGCGCGCGGCGAAGACTGCAGAATGAGGAGGCAGTGGACTGTAGAACGTACTTGTGGGCCCTCTTCGGGGTAGATGCATTCGAAGAGGAGGACGAAGATGGGCAATGAAAATAAAGGCCGCTAAGGCGAAAAGAGGCGCGAACGCCCATTAGACTAATGGGAATAACAAGGACGAAGGCCGTTAAGGCACAAAAGAGGCGCGATCGCCCACTAGAAATAAGTTTAGTAAGGGCAGAGGA
>NW_026525902.1:97500-112500 GCF_943734725.1 Anopheles marshallii | reverse complement strand
TCGTTATATAATAAGCTTATCTCTAAGCTTTTTTGCGTTCAATGCTCAACGTTAAGCTATCCCTTCGCTTAGAACCTCGCTCTACATTTTGCCTTTGGACTTCTCGAAGCTCAACTTGTGAGCAGTTCCATGCACCACTATAGGTATCTCTTAGCTTAGTTCTAGCCATGTGCGTTCAAAGCTCAACGTTAAGCTGTGTTCTGCACCACAATCCTTATATAATAAGCTTATCTCTAAGCTTTTTTGCGTTCAATGCTCAACGTTAAGCTATCCCTTCGCTTAGAACCTCGCTCTATATTCAACTTTCAGATACCTCAAAGTTCAACTTATGTGGTCTGCTATCGAGCTTGAAGGGCTTCGTTCTCTGACAGAGGGGGGTTTTTGGGCCAAATTATGCAATATTAGTTTAACCTCCGTCGCAGAACCACATTTGACCAGGTCGAGAAAAAAATTTTTTCGTGACGACCTGGTCCCCCATAGTAGGGAATGAACATGACATCTTAACCATATTTGACCATTTTCAAATTTCTCGTCGCGGAATGATGACTTTACTAGTAAAATTTGTTCCGGGTAGGGACCTCCCATACAAAATTTTCATCGCTCCAAAAGTGATTTTGTTTCACTTTTCAACATTTACAAGGTCCATAAATCATGTTTTGAGACGATATGGAAAAAAAAATTTTTTGCCCGTCTCGACCAACTCGACCGATGGTGACCACAGTAGGGTGCTCCATACAAATTTTGCTTATGTGAAATTTTTCAGTGTAAAATAAGGTTTCTCCAATCGATCGCGGGTTTCACTTTTCATCATTTGCTAGGTCTAACTATGATGTTTTGAGTGGTCCCGCAAAAATTTTTTCTTGGACCGGGCCTTCCTTCCCGGCCCTGTCGGTGTGCTCTGCAGTAGGGTGCTCCATACAAATTTTCCTTATGTGGAATTTTTCAGTGTAAAATAAGGTTTTTCCAATCGATCGCGGGTTTCACTTTTCATCATTTGCTAGGTCTAACTATGATGTTTTGAGTGGTCCCGCAAAAATTTTTTCTTGGACCGGGCCTTCCTTCCCGGCCCTGTCGGTGTGCTCTGCAGTAGGGTGCTCCATACAAATTTTCCTTATGTGGAATTTTTCAGTGTAAAATAAGGTTTCTCCAATCGATCGCGGGTTTCACTTTTCATCATTTGCTAGGTCTAACTATGATGTTTTGAGTGGTCCCGCAAAAATTTTTTCTTGGACCGGGCCTTCCTTCCCGGCCCTGTCGGTGTGCTCTGCAGTAGGGTGCTCCATACAAATTTTCCTTATGTGGAATTTTTCAGTGTAAAATAAGGTTTCTCCAATCGATCGCGGGTTTCACTTTTCATCATTTGCTAGGTCTAACTATGATGTTTTGAGTGGTCCCGCAAAAATTTTTTCTTGGACCGGGCCTTCCTTCCCGGCCCTGTCGGTGTGCTCTGCAGTAGGGTGCTCCATACAAATTTTCCTTATGTGGAATTTTTCAGTGTAAAATAAGGTTTCTCCAATCGATCGCGGGTTTCACTTTTCATCATTTGCTAGGTCTAACTATGATGTTTTGAGTGGTCCCGCAAAAATTTTTTCTTGGACCGGGCCTTCCTTCCCGGCCCTGTCGGTGTGCTCTGCAGTAGGGTGCTCCATACAAATTTTGCTTATGTGGAATTTTTCAGTGTAAAATAAGGTTTCTCCAATCGATCGCGGGTTTCACTTTTCATCATTTGCTAGGTCTAACTATGATGTTTTGAGTGGTCCCGCAAAAATTTTTTCTTGGACCGGGCCTTCCTTCCCGGCCCTGTCGGTGTGCTCTGCAGTAGGGTGCTCCATACAAATTTTCCTTATGTGGAATTTTTCAGTGTAAAATAAGGTTTCTCCAATCGATCGCGGGTTTCACTTTTCATCATTTGCTAGGTCTAACTATGATGTTTTGAGTGGTCCCGCAAAAATTTTTTCTTGGACCGGGCCTTCCTTCCCGGCCCTGTCGGTGTGCTCTGCAGTAGGGTGCTCCATACAAATTTTCCTTATGTGGAATTTTTCAGTGTAAAATAAGGTTTCTCCAATCGATCGCGGGTTTCACTTTTCATCATTTGCTAGGTCTAACTATGATGTTTTGAGTGGTCCCGCAAAAATTTTTTCTTGGACCGGGCCTTCCTTCCCGGCCCTGTCGGTGTGCTCTGCAGTAGGGTGCTCCATACAAATTTTCCTTATGTGGAATTTTTCAGTGTAAAATAAGGTTTCTCCAATCGATCGCGGGTTTCACTTTTCATCATTTGCTAGGTCTAACTATGATGTTTTGAGTGGTCCCGCAAAAATTTTTTCTTGGACCGGGCCTTCCTTCCCGGCCCTGTCGGTGTGCTCTGCAGTAGGGTGCTCCATACAAATTTTGCTTATGTGGAATTTTTCAGTGTAAAATAAGGTTTCTCCAATCGATCGCGGGTTTCACTTTTCATCATTTGCTAGGTCTAACTATGATGTTTTGAGTGGTCCCGCAAAAATTTTTTCTTGGACCGGGCCTTCCTTCCCGGCCCTGTCGGTGTGCTCTGCAGTAGGGTGCTCCATACAAATTTTCCTTATGTGGAATTTTTCAGTGTAAAATAAGGTTTCTCCAATCGATCGCGGGTTTCACTTTTCATCATTTGCTAGGTCTAACTATGATGTTTTGAGTGGTCCCGCAAAAATTTTTTCTTGGACCGGGCCTTCCTTCCCGGCCCTGTCGGTGTGCTCTGCAGTAGGGTGCTCCATACAAATTTTCCTTATGTGGAATTTTTCAGTGTAAAATAAGGTTTCTCCAATCGATCGCGGGTTTCACTTTTCATCATTTGCTAGGTCTAACTATGATGTTTTGAGTGGTCCCGCAAAAATTTTTTCTCTTAGCCAATCGACCCTTTCGTCCATGTCGGTGTGTTCTGCAGTAGGGTGCTCCAACCAAGTTTTCCTAATGAAAGTTTTTCGTGGTTTCGTGTGAGTTAAAAACTCCGGAACTTGGCTTATTTTCACCATAATTTCCACATATGGTGACCAACTCAATAAACGTTTTGTGCGTATCCTATGGACAGTTTTTCGCGTTCAACTTGGTGAACTAGGGTTGTTTTCCCGAAGGGTAGAAAAATCTGGACTTAGCCAAATTTTGAAATCTCCAACCAATCTTGGCCTGTTAGATTATCTTGGTTGGGTTGCTATGGGCTGCTACGGCCTACTTGATAGGCAATGTTTCAACTCTTGGAAGCTTTCGTGGTTGTTTAGAACTGTCCATGGCCTTCTTGATAGAAATGGCTTATGGTGGCCATGGACTTAGCAACATTTTGAGATCCAATCTTGGCCTGTTAGAGTATCTTGGTTGGTTTGCTATGGGCTGGTACGGCCTACTTGATAGGCAATGTTTCAACTCTTGGAAGCTTTCGTGGTTGCTAAGCACTGTCCATGGCCTTCTTGATTGAAATGGCTTATGGTGGCCATGGACTTAGCCAAATTTTGAATTCTCCAACCAATCTTGGCCTGTTAGAGTATCTTGGTTGGGTTGCAATGGGCTGCTACGGCCTACTTGATAGGCAATGTTTCAACTCTTGGAAGCTTTCGTGGTTGCTAAGCACTGTCCATGGCCTTCTTGATAGAAATGGCTTATGGTGGCCATGGACTTAGCCAAATTTTGAAGTCTCCAACCAATCTTGGCCTGTTAGAGTATCTTGGTTGGGTTGCTATGGGCTGCTACGGCCTACTTGATAGGCAATGTTTCAACTCTTGGAAGCTTTCGTGGTTGCTAAGCACTGTCCATGGCCTTCTTGATAGAAATGGCTTATGGTGGCCATGGACTTAGCCAAATTTTGAATTCTCCAACCAATCTTGGCCTGTTAGAGTATCTTGGTTGGGTTGCTATGGGCTGCTACGGCCTACTTGATAGGCAATGTTTCAACTCTTGGAAGCTTTCGTGGTTGCTAAGCACTGTTCGTGGCCTTCTTGGTAGAAATGGCTTATCGTGGCCATGGACTTAGCAAAATTTTGAATTCTCCAACCAATCTTGGCCTGTTAGAGTATCTTGGTTGGTTTGCTATGGGCTGGTACGGCCTACTTGATAGGCAATGTTTCAACTCTTGGAAGCTTTCGTGGTTGCTAAGCACTGTCCATGGCCTTCTTGATTGAAATGGCTTATGGTGGCCATGGACTTAGCCAAATTTTGAATTCTCCAACCAATCTTGGCCTGTTAGAGTATCTTGGTTGGGTTGCAATGGGCTGCTACGGCCTACTTGATAGGCAATGTTTCAACTCTTGGAAGCTTTCGTGGTTGCTAAGCACTGTCCATGGCCTTCTTGATAGAAATGGCTTATGGTGGCCATGGACTTAGCCAAATTTTGAAGTCTCCAACCAATCTTGGCCTGTTAGAGTATCTTGGTTGGGTTGCTATGGGCTGCTACGGCCTACTTGATAGGCAATGTTTCAACTCTTGGAAGCTTTCGTGGTTGCTAAGCACTGTCCATGGCCTTCTTGATAGAAATGGCTTATGGTGGCCATGGACTTAGCCAAATTTTGAATTCTCCAACCAATCTTGGCCTGTTAGAGTATCTTGGTTGGGTTGCTATGGGCTGCTACGGCCTACTTGATAGGCAATGTTTCAACTCTTGGAAGCTTTCGTGGTTGCTAAGCACTGTTCGTGGCCTTCTTGGTAGAAATGGCTTATCGTGGCCATGGACTTAGCAAAATTTTGAATTCTCCAACCAATCTTGGCCTGTTAGAGTATCTTGGTTGGGTTGCTATGGGCTGGTACGGCCTACTTGATAGGCAATGTTTCAACTCTTGGAAGCTTTCGTGGTTGCTAAGCACTGTCCATGGCCTTCTTGATTGAAATGGCTTATGGTGGCCATGGACTTAGCCAAATTTTGAATTCTCCAACCAATCTTGGCCTGTTAGAGTATCTTGGTTGGGTTGCAATGGGCTGCTACGGCCTACTTGATAGGCAATGTTTCAACTCTTGGAAGCTTTCGTGGTTGCTAAGCACTGTCCATGGCCTTCTTGATAGAAATGGCTTATGGTGGCCATGGACTTAGCCAAATTTTGAAGTCTCCAACCAATCTTGGCCTGTTAGAGTATCTTGGTTGGGTTGCTATGGGCTGCTACGGCCTACTTGATAGGCAATGTTTCAACTCTTGGAAGCTTTCGTGGTTGCTAAGCACTGTCCATGGCCTTCTTGATAGAAATGGCTTATGGTGGCCATGGACTTAGCCAAATTTTGAATTCTCCAACCAATCTTGGCCTGTTAGAGTATCTTGGTTGGGTTGCTATGGGCTGCTACGGCCTACTTGATAGGCAATGTTTCAACTCTTGGAAGCTTTCGTGGTTGCTAAGCACTGTTCGTGGCCTTCTTGGTAGAAATGGCTTATCGTGGCCATGGACTTAGCAAAATTTTGAATTCTCCAACCAATCTTGGCCTGTTAGAGTATCTTGGTTGGTTTGCTATGGGCTGGTACGGCCTACTTGATAGGCAATGTTTCAACTCTTGGAAGCTTTCGTGGTTGCTAAGCACTGTCCATGGCCTTCTTGATTGAAATGGCTTATGGTGGCCATGGACTTAGCCAAATTTTGAATTCTCCAACCAATCTTGGCCTGTTAGAGTATCTTGGTTGGGTTGCAATGGGCTGCTACGGCCTACTTGATAGGCAATGTTTCAACTCTTGGAAGCTTTCGTGGTTGCTAAGCACTGTCCATGGCCTTCTTGATAGAAATGGCTTATGGTGGCCATGGACTTAGCCAAATTTTGAAGTCTCCAACCAATCTTGGCCTGTTAGAGTATCTTGGTTGGGTTGCTATGGGCTGCTACGGCCTACTTGATAGGCAATGTTTCAACTCTTGGAAGCTTTCGTGGTTGCTAAGCACTGTCCATGGCCTTCTTGATAGAAATGGCTTATGGTGGCCATGGACTTAGCCAAATTTTGAATTCTCCAACCAATCTTGGCCTGTTAGAGTATCTTGGTTGGGTTGCTATGGGCTGCTACGGCCTACTTGATAGGCAATGTTTCAACTCTTGGAAGCTTTCGTGGTTGCTAAGCACTGTTCGTGGCCTTCTTGGTAGAAATGGCTTATCGTGGCCATGGACTTAGCAAAATTTTGAATTCTCCAACCAATCTTGGCCTGTTAGAGTATCTTGGTTGGGTTGCTATGGGCTGGTACGGCCTACTTGATAGGCAATGTTTCAACTCTTGGAAGCTTTCGTGGTTGCTAAGCACTGTCCATGGCCTTCTTGATAGAAATGGCTTATGGTGGCCATGGACTTAGCAACATTTTGAAGTCTCCAACCAATCTTGGCCTGTTAGAGTATCTTGGTTGGGTTGCTATGGGCTGGTACGGCCTACTTGATAGGCAATGTTTCAACTCTTGGAAGCTTTCGTGGTTGCTAAGCACAGTTCGTGGCCTTCTTGATAGAAATGGCTTATGGTGGCCATGGACTTAGCAAAATTTTGAAGTCTCCAACCAATCTTGGCCTGTTAGAGTATCTTGGTTGGGTTGCTATGGGCTGCTACGGCCTACTTGATAGGCAATGTTTCAACTCTTGGAAGCTTTCGTGGTTGCTTAGGATAAGAATCCCGACGAGAAAGGTTTCCCGGACTTATAAAAATAACCGATTAGCCCCAAGGACACATCTTCCTTGAAAGGCTAATCATGCACCACACACCACACCACCCATAGGCTTGCAAGCAGCACTCTTGTCGAGTGCAGCAAGCCTATGCTCACATCAACTACCGTACACGTACCACCATAGGCTTGCAAGCAGCACTCTTGTCGAGTGCAGCAAGCCTATGCTCATCAACTACCATACGTACCACCACAGCCTTGCAAGCAGCACTCTTGTCGAGTGCAGCAAGCCTATACTCCACGAACTAACCACTTCACCACCAAGCATGGGTCGCCTGAGAGGATCGATGCGAACGCATCTCTACAACTCGCAGCTCCCAGCCTGTAGTCCCGTCGTTTGCGGGCGGTCGAAGGTGTCGAAACTAGTTGTATCCACGGTCGACGGGAGCACAGCCACCAGGGTTCCCTGTGATAAGGTACTTCCACGTGCAGCGTGCACCCGCCCGTTGCGGCTCAGTCTAGTGCTATAGCGGGGATGAGACGGCAGTGTGCACGGGGCAGCACCGACGGATCTCAGAGGGTTGTTAAGCCCGCTAGCTTCCGATCACCTAATGGGTTTATGATGCGCTATCAGCTCGGATTGGATACGACCTTAGAGGCGTTCAGGCATAATCCAGCGGACGTAGCGTCATACCAAAGTCCGGTCGAACTAGTATTGAGCCAGTGGTCCGTACCTGTGGTTCCTCTCGTACTGCACAGGAATTCCGTTAAGATAGCAGCATACAGCACACACCAGTAGGGTAAAACTAACCTGTCTCACGACGGTCTAAACCCAGCTCACGTTCCCTTGAAAGGGTGAACAATCCTACGCTTGGTGAATTTTGCTTCACAATGATAGGAAGAGCCGACATCGAAGGATCAATAAGCCACGTCGCTATGAACGCTTGGCGGCCACAAGCCAGTTATCCCTGTAGTTGCGAGCGAACCTCCGTAGTGAACGGACGTGTTGTGGATGAGCTCTTGTCGACGCGTGCGTGTGAGTGTATACTGTGAGTGCATACTGAGTAAGACAAAGTGTGCGAAAGAGACACCAAACGGCCACCGAGGACCTTGGTTCCACGTGTCCGGCCCCCGATCTCGGCCGCCGACCCCCCACCCAAATTTCACCCCCCCACCTATCAAGGGGGGGGAGTTTTTCGTGGGCAGGTTTTTGTTGAATATTAAGGCGAATTGTGAACCGATCCGGACGATTAAGGTGTCGTTGGATGCGTCTCGGTAAGACGCATCTTACAAAATTTTGTATGTGTGTGTGTGTGCGTTACACCGGAAGTGGCACTTGAAAAACTGTGAGTTTTTGGTGGGGGACCGTTTTACCCCCCAAAAAAGTGCGTTAGTGATCTTAAAAACACTTGAGGACTATAAGTGAGAATATCCCGCGTCGATAGAGTGGTCTAACATTTTTGTCTAACATTTTTGTGCGACGAACCGTTGCGGAGTTATAGGCTTCCAAAGTTGGAGGTTTTGGCGATTTCCGGCGTCTTTCGTTCCCATACATTTTGTATGGGACAGCTGTTCGGTGGCGCGTTCTTGGCCGAGTACCGTGTGTCGTCGCGTGTGACGTCAGTGCAAAGTACCGGTTTGCGCCCGATCTGGCGTTGTCGCCGCGAGTGTGCTGAAGAACATAACGGTAAAGCCCGGTGCAAGCGCACCGAAAAGTGTAACTTTTTGGCAAAGTGCACGATTTAAGGCACTTTCCGTTTGCCGTGTGTTCCTGTGTGCGTGCGTGTGTGCGAGTGTTTGGAGTGAAAATCGGCCGTATCAGACAGGCCACGCGTGCCAGGGCTTTGGTTTCACGTGTCCGGCCCCCGATCCTGGCCGCCGACCCCCCACCCAAATTTCACCCCCCCACCCCTTAAGGGGGGGGAGTTTTTCGTGGGCAGGTTTTTGTTGAATATTAAGGCGAATTGTGAACCGATCCGGACGATTAAGGTGTCGTTGGATGCGTCTCGGTAAGACGCATCTTACAAAATTTTGTATGTGTGTGTGTGTGCGTTACACCGGAAGTGGCACTTGAAAAACTGTGAGTTTTTGGTGGGGGACCGTTTTACCCCCCAAAAAGTGCGTTAGTGATCTTAAAAACACTTGAGGACTATAAGTGAGAATATCCCGCGTCGATAGAGTGGTCTAACATTTTTGTGCGACGAACCGTTGCGGAGTTATAGGCTTCCAAAGTTGGAGGTTTTGGCGATTTCCGGCGTCTTTCGTTCCCATACATTTTGTATGGGACAGCTGTTCGGTTGCGCGTTCTTGGCCGAGTACCGTGTGTTTCTGTGTGCGTGCGTGTGTGCGAGTGTTTGGAGTGAAAATCGGCCGTATCAGCCAGGCCACGCGTGCCAGGGCTTTGGCTTCAAGTGTCCGGCCCCCGATCCTGGCCGTCGACCCCCCTCCCAAATTTCACCCCCCCACCCCTTAAGGGGGGGGAGTTTTTCGTGGGCAGGTTTTTGTTGAATATTAAGGCGAATTGTGAACCGATCCGGACGATTAAGGTGTCGTTGGATGCGTCTCGGTAAGACGCATCTTACAAAATTTTGTATGTGTGTGTGTGTGCGTTACACCGGAAGTGGCACTTGAAAAACTGTGAGTTTTTGGTGGGGGACCGTTTTACCCCCCAAAAAGTGCGTTAGTGATCTTAAAAACACTTGAGGACTATAAGTGAGAATATCCCGCGTCGATAGAGTGGTCTAACATTTTTGTGCGACGAACCGTTGCGGAGTTATAGGCTTCCAAAGTTGGAGGTTTTGGCGATTTCCGGCGTCTTTCGTTCCCATACATTTTGTATGGGACAGCTGTTCGGTTGCGCGTTCTTGGCCGAGTACCGTGTGTCGTCGCGTGTGTTTCTGTGGGGAGTCAATCAACGCGCTACGTCGCCGCGAGTCGGGGAGAACACCTCCCCCGACTCCCCCCCCCCTCCACCCTCACCCGTAACAGTGAGAGGTGGAGATGTCGTCGACGGGGCGAACCCTCCGTTCCAGGACGGAGTCAACGGAGGAGAGGCCGGCGAAGCTCTCCACTATTCTGGAGCCGCGAGTGGCTCTTACACGAACATCTGTTCCGGGAGCGAAGCAGCAGTCCCCGGAAATGTCGGAGCTGAGACAGCTCCTCAATGAGACGTCGCTCACCAACGAGCAGCTGCGAGCGACGATCGTGGGTCTGCAACAGGAGATCCAGATGCTCCGGCAGCAGATGGAAACAAATGCTGTGCAGGCCCGGCAAGATTTGCAGCTGGCCCGAGAGGAAGCCCGGATGCGCGAGACGCTGGCTCGTGAAGACAACGAGCGCCTGCGCAACGAGCTGAGGGAGGAGCGAGCCAGCTTCCAAGAGCTCCTTGCACAGACGCTGGGCTATGGAGGCAGCCAGAAGCAGCAGCAGCAGTACCAGCAGCAGCAGCAACAACAGCAGCAGCAACGTCGTGAGCAGCAGCAGCAACAGCGACAGCAGGGAGCGGTGTCGGCAACGGCAGCTCCGCTTTCAGACCCGGAAGGCGGCTCTTGGGCTGAAGTGGTGCGTCGTAAGCCGGCCCGGCAACCGGGGAACAAGCCGCAGCAACAGCAGCAGCAGTGGCCGCAACTACCGCAACGGGCAGCGGTTCAGCGACAGCCGATCGCAGGACCGTCTAAGCAGCAGCCCCAGCAACATCAGGGACAACAGGCCCGGGGTAGCCAGCCTGGAGCACAACGAGGAGGTCGGCGTCAGCGGCAGCGAAAAACCAAGCCGGACGCTATTGAAATCGCCCCAGCTGAGGGACAAACCTGGACGGAGGTGTACCAGGCTGTCCGAACGGCTCCAGAAATGGAGAAACATGCTGAGGCCCTAGGCGTCGGGCGACGCACCACACGCTCCAGGCTTGTCATGGAGCTGAAGGAGAGCGCGGACGCTGCAGAAGTTCTGCAGTGCATCAAGCAGGTCTGCGCAAAGGCAGAACGGCCGGCCTCAGCTCGGCTGGTCACGCCTATGGTCGAAATCCGGTTGGACGCTGTCGACCCTTTAGCGAAGGAGACCGATGTGGCGATGGCGCTGACCAACCTGTGCCAATGCGAGGTGGAGGAGACATCGGTTCGCCTGCGACCTGCCTGGGACGGCACGAAAGTGGCGATAGTCCGCGTAACAGCCAGGGCTGCGGAGGGTCTGGTCGACAAGAGCGTCAAGATCAAATACACATCGTGTCTGATCCGGAAGGTGGCTCCTCTGCAGGCGCGTCAGCAACGGTGCTACAAGTGCCTCGAGATGGGGCACGTCCGAGCTGCGTGCAGGAGCGAAGTGGACCGCTCGACAAGCTGCATTCGCTGCGGGAAGCCGGATCACCAGGCGAAGAGCTGCACGGCGGAGGTGCGCTGCGTCGTGTGCAGCGGCCCGCACCCGGTCGGGCATCCGACGTGCCGGCGCTAAAAGTGCTGCAAGTGAACCTCGGGCGAAGCCGGGCAGCCCAAGACCTCATGCTGCAGACGGCTCGCGAGTTAGGGGCTCAGGTGGTGCTCGCCTGCGAACTATATCGACCACCTCGGGATGATCCGCGGTGGGCCATCGATGCGGAACAGAGCGTGGCGATAATAGCAACAGGGGCGTACCCTATTCAACGGCTTTGGGGGAGCGTCGTCCCGGGACTCGTGGTGGCCACCATAGCGGGAGTAACGTTCGCCAGCTGCTACGTGCCACCCAGCAGCGGCATCGAAGACTTCGAAAGCTTCCTCGGTGCGGTGGAGGTGTCTCTGGTCGGACACACAACATCGGTCCTGGCCGGGGACTTCAACGCCTGGAATGAGGAGTGGGGGAGTGCGCGCACCACCCGGAAGGGGCAGGAGCTCCTGAGCGTGGTGGAGCAGCTGGCGCTGCATACGCTGAACCGCGGCAACGTGCCCACGTTTAAGGGCAACGGGGTTGCGCGGGAAAGCGTTATCGACGTTTCTTTTGCCAGCCAAACTATTGCGCGACCGGACTCCTGGCGCGTGCTCGATCGCTTTTCCAGCAGCGACCATGCCTACGTCCAGTTCCAGGTGGGCGTCCCAGGACAACGCCCCAAGCGACGAGGCCAGCAGCAGCAGCGAAGTCGAGACGGGACAGCCAGACACGCCGGGACCCGGTGGAAGACGACGCAATTCGATAACAAGTGCTTCGACACCGCCCTCACATGCGGCCACTTCGAGCAGGTCGCAACTCCGGAGGGGCTGATCGGCGGACTGACCCAGGCGTGCGATGAGATCATGGAGAGAGTACACGGGGCTACTTTCCATCGCAAGCCCCAGGTGTACTGGTGGTCTCCTGAGATCGAGCGCCTGAGGGAGGAATGCGGAGCAGCGGAGGCCGCCCATCGCAGGGCCCAACCTTCGGAGCGTGCGGTGACGTCGGCCAGGCTGCAGGGCTGTCGACGATTGCTGCAGGCCGCCATTCACAGCAGTAAGGAGGACTGTATGCAAGAGCTGATCGATGGGGTCGAAGCCGAGGTGTTCGGACTCGGTTACAAGGTTGTTCGAGCAAAACTACGTAACAGGGCACCACCGGAAACGGACCGAGCCGTACTAGGTCCGATCGTCGAAGCCTTGTTCCCGAATCATCCGGCGTTTGAGTGGCCGGACATCGATGCGTGCAGCGAGGCTCTGAGGCCGGTCACGAGCTCGGAAATTCTTTCGCTGGCCGAGCGGATGGCCACCTCCAAGGCGCCAGGGCTGGACGGTATCCCGAATGCCGCAGTGAAGGCGGCAATGCGGAAGCACCCGGAGGTCTTCGCCAAGGTGTACAATCAGCTGCTCGAGCGAGGGGAGTTTCCTGCGGCATGGAAGGAGGCACGCCTTGTGTTGGTCACGAAGCCAGGTAAGCCGCCGGGCGATCCGTCGTCGCACCGCCCGCTGCTAATGCTGGGAGCAGTCGCCAAGGGGTTCGAACGGCTGATCTTAGATCGGCTGAACGACCACTTGGAGGACAGCGATGCTCCTCGCCTGTCGGCAAGGCAGTACGGGTTCCGGCGCGGTCGTTCCACGCTTCAGGCCATCGAGCGGGTGATCGAGCGAGGACAACACGCGAGGACGTTTCACCGCACCAACCAGCGGGATCCTCGATGTCTGGTGGTGGCAGCACTGGACGTCAGGAACGCCTTTAACTCTGCCAGCTGGAAGGCGATCGCGGTTGCCCTGCAGAAGCTGATGGTTCCTGCAGCCCTCCAGAAAATATTGCGCAGCTACTTTTCTGAGAGGAGGCTGGTGTACGAGACCAGCGAGGGGCCAGTGCGTCGTACGGTCACGGCGGGCGTTCCACAGGGCTCAATCCTGGGCCCGACCCTGTGGAACGCGATGTACGACGGCGTGCTTCGGCTGGTGCTGCCTGAGGGCGCCGAAGTGATCGGCTTTGCGGATGACGTCGTGGTGCTGGCGAGCGGGACGACGCCGGAAGCAGCGACGGGACTGGCGGAGACGGCGGTAGCAATGATCAGCTCGTGGATGGCGCAACACCACCTGGAGCTCGCTCCGGCCAAGACCGAGCTGGTCATTGTGTCTACGATGAGACGAGACAACACCCGAGTCCCGGTGAGTATCAATGGAGTACAGAAACTGCCGACCCGCACCTTGAAATATTTAGGAGTTGTCATCGAGGACCACTTGTCGTGGAGGCCACACGTAGAGCAGGCCACGACGAAAGCGCTCCGTGTGGCGCAGGGGATTTCCCGGCTGCTCCGAAATCATGGTGGGCCAAAGAGTGCGAAGCGGCGGCTGCTTGCATCGGTGGTGGACTCCACCCTCCGCTACGCCGCGCCGATTTGGCACGAGGCAGTCCGGCTCCGGGAGTGTTGCAGACAGCTGAACCGCGTGCAAGGACTGTACGCACGGCCAGTAGCTCGCACCTTCATTACAGTGCGCCATGAGGTGGCAACGGTCCTTGCCAGCGTCATCCCCATCGTGCTGCAGGTGACGGAAGACGCTCGCTGCTACCAGCGGCATCGGACGACGGGAGCAAGTCTACGCGAACTGCGCACCGAGGAGCGGATAAACACGATGGTCGAGTGGCAGCGTCAGTGGGACCAGCTAGAATCGGAAAGCCGCTACACCCGATGGACGCACCGGACCATCCCGGACTTGGCGGCATGGAAGAACCGGCAACACGGAGAGATGACTTTCCACCTTGCACAGATCCTCTCCGGCCATGGGTTCTTCCATGAGTACCTGTGCGTGAAACATCTGGCACCATCCGCCGACTGTACCAGGTGCCCGGGAGTCCTGGAGACGGCCGAGCATGTATTCTTCGACTGTCCGAGGTTCGCGGACGTCCGGCATGAATTACTCGGCGAGGAAGACGAAGCGGCTGTGACGCCTGACAACATTGAGGCGTTCATGCTTAGTAGCCGAACACGATGGAGCAAAGTCTGCGAGGCGGCACGAATCATCACCACGGAGCTGCAGCAGGACTGGTATATTGAACGTGCCACCAGCGCCAGGGCCGAGATGGTTGCTGCAGCGCAGACAATTGATGATGCTTACAACACCACGCTGGCAGAACGTAACGAGCGACGAAATGAGGCCCGCAGGCAACAAACGCGTGAGAGACAGGCGGAAAGGCCACCTCCTATGCACCCGGATGGGCGCCCGTACACGGAGGAGGAGCTGGCCCAGCGAGAACAGCGCATGGAACAGACGCGGGACAGGGTCCGCAGACACCGGGCCCGTCGGAAGGTGGAAAGCGGCGAGGCGGTGGACTGCCGCGACTATCTCTGGGCCCTGTTTGGCGTTGATGCGTTCAGGGAGGCGGACGAAGAAAGTGATTAGGGGACACGACTGTCCATTAGGGGCGGAATGTTGCAGCCAACAGGCAAAAAACAAATCATGCAACAAGGCACGACTGCCTAGATAGTTTGTCGGAAATGTAACGGGCAAGGGGACGAAATGTTGCAGCCAACAGGCAAAAAGAAATCACGCAACAAGGCACGACTGCCTAGATAGTTTGTCGGAAATGTAACGGGCAAGGGGACGAAATGTTGCAGCCAACAGGCAAAAAAAGAAAAATCATGCAACAAGGCACGACTGCCTAGATAGTTTGTCGGAAATGTAACGGGCAAGGGGACGAAATGTTGCAGCCAACAGGCAAAAAAAGAAAAATCATGCAACAAGGCACGACTGCCTAGATGGTTTGTCGGAAATGTAACGGGCAAGGGGACGAAATGTTGCAGCCAACAGGCAAAAAAAAGAAAAATCATGCAACAAGGCACGACTGCCCAGATAAGACACGTTTGTTGGAAAAATGTAACGGGCAAGGGGAGCCCTCTTTCGCCGATCCCTCGCGGGTAAGCATAGAAGGGCAGGGGTTTTAGTTAAATAAAACCAACTTTGATAAAAAAAAGCCAGTTATCCCTGTGGTAACTTTTCTGACACCTCTTGCTAAAAACTCATTAACA
>NW_026525902.1:77500-87500 GCF_943734725.1 Anopheles marshallii | reverse complement strand
ACCATCTTTCGGGACTGTTTAGGGTATGTGCTCCTCCACATCTATGCTTACTCGTACACATTCTCTGTCAATAGGTTTAAGATCGGGCATTCTACCATATCATTGCCTTAATGCTTTCAAATCAAGGCTACCAGGGTAGCCTAATTGCGTTCGAAACTCAACTTGTGAGCTGTCGGCCCTAGAAGTTTTTTAGGCTGCTAGGACCTCTCTCTATATTTTGCCTTTGGACTTCTCGAAGCTCAACTTGTGAGCAGTTCCATGCACCACTACCCGTATCTCTTAGCTTAGTTCTAGCCATGTGCGTTCAAAGCTCAACGTTAAGCTGTGTCCTGCACCACAATCGTTATATAATAAGCTTATCTCTAAGCTTTTTTGCGTTCAATGCTCAACGTTAAGCTATCCCTTCGCTTAGAACCTCGCTCTACATTTTGCCTTTGGACTTCTCGAAGCTCAACTTGTGAGCAGTTCCATGCACCACTATAGGTATCTCTTAGCTTAGTTCTAGCCATGTGCGTTCAAAGCTCAACGTTAAGCGGCCTCATGCACCACAACCCTTGTATCTTAAGCTTATCTCTAAGCTTTTTTGCGTTCAATGCTCAACGTTAAGCTATCCCTTCGCTTAGAACCTCGCTCTATATTCAACTTTCAGATACCTCAAAGCTCAACTTATGTGGTCTGCTATTGCTCTTGAACGGGTACAATATCTGGCAGAGGGGGGTTTTTGGCCCAAAATATGCAATATTAGTTTAACCTCGGCCGCAGAACCACATTTGACCAGGTCGAGAAAAAAATTTTTTCGTGACGACCTGGTCCCCCATAGTAGGGAATGAACATGACATCTTAACCATATTTGACCATTTTCAAATTTCTCGTCGCGGAATGATGACTTTACTAGTAAAATTTGTTCCGGGTAGGGACCTCCCATACAAAATTTTCATCGCTCCAAAAGTGATTTCGTTTCACTTTTCAACATTTACAAGGTCCATAAATCATGTTTTGAGACGATATGGAAAAAAAAATTTTTTGCCCGTCTCGACCAACTCGACCGATGGTGACCACAGTAGGGTGCTCCATACAAATTTTCCTTATGTGGAATTTTTCAGTGTAAAATAAGGTTTCTCCAATCGATCGCGGGTTTCACTTTTCATCATTTGCTAGGTCTAACTATGATGTTTTGAGTGGTCCCGCAAAAATTTTTTCTTGGACCGGGCCTTCCTTCCCGGCCCTGTCGGTGTGCTCTGCAGTAGGGTGCTCCATACAAATTTTCCTTATGTGGAATTTTTCAGTGTAAAATAAGGTTTCTCCAATCGATCGCGGGTTTCACTTTTCATCATTTGCTAGGTCTAACTATGATGTTTTGAGTGGTCCCGCAAAAATTTTTTCTTGGACCGGGCCTTCCTTCCCGGCCCTGTCGGTGTGTTCTGCAGTAGGGTGCTCCATACAAATTTTCCTTATGTGGAATTTTTCAGTGTAAAATAAGGTTTCTCCAATCGATCGCGGGTTTCACTTTTCATCATTTGCTAGGTCTAACTATGATGTTTTGAGTGGTCCCGCAAAAATTTTTTCTTGGACCGGGCCTTCCTTCCCGGCCCTGTCGGTGTGTTCTGCAGTAGGGTGCTCCATACAAATTTTCCTTATGTGGAATTTTTCAGTGTAAAATAAGGTTTCTCCAATCGATCGCGGGTTTCACTTTTCATCATTTGCTAGGTCTAACTATGATGTTTTGAGTGGTCCCGCAAAAATTTTTTCTTGGACCGGGCCTTCCTTCCCGGCCCTGTCGGTGTGTTCTGCAGTAGGGTGCTCCATACAAATTTTCCTTATGTGGAATTTTTCAGTGTAAAATAAGGTTTCTCCAATCGATCGCGGGTTTCACTTTTCATCATTTGCTAGGTCTAACTATGATGTTTTGAGTGGTCCCGCAAAAATTTTTTCTTGGACCGGGCCTTCCTTCCCGGCCCTGTCGGTGTGCTCTGCAGTAGGGTGCTCCATACAAATTTTCCTTATGTGGAATTTTTCAGTGTAAAATAAGGTTTCTCCAATCGATCGCGGGTTTCACTTTTCATCATTTGCTAGGTCTAACTATGATGTTTTGAGTGGTCCCGCAAAAATTTTTTCTTGGACCGGGCCTTCCTTCCCGGCCCTGTCGGTGTGCTCTGCAGTAGGGTGCTCCATACAAATTTTCCTTATGTGGAATTTTTCAGTGTAAAATAAGGTTTCTCCAATCGATCGCGGGTTTCACTTTTCATCATTTGCTAGGTCTAACTATGATGTTTTGAGTGGTCCCGCAAAAATTTTTTCTTGGACCGGGCCTTCCTTCCCGGCCCTGTCGGTGTGCTCTGCAGTAGGGTGCTCCATACAAATTTTCCTTATGTGGAATTTTTCAGTGTAAAATAAGGTTTCTCCAATCGATCGCGGGTTTCACTTTTCATCATTTGCTAGGTCTAACTATGATGTTTTGAGTGGTCCCGCAAAATTTTTTTCTTGGACCGGGCCTTCCTTCCCGGCCCTGTCGGTGTGCTCTGCAGTAGGGTGCTCCATACAAATTTTCCTTATGTGGAATTTTTCAGTGTAAAATAAGGTTTCTCCAATCGATCGCGGGTTTCACTTTTCATCATTTGCTAGGTCTAACTATGATGTTTTGAGTGGTCCCGCAAAAATTTTTTCTTGGACCGGGCCTTCCTTCCCGGCCCTGTCGGTGTGCTCTGCAGTAGGGTGCTCCATACAAATTTTCCTTATGTGGAATTTTTCAGTGTAAAATAAGGTTTCTCCAATCGATCGCGGGTTTCACTTTTCATCATTTGCTAGGTCTAACTATGATGTTTTGAGTGGTCCCGCAAAAATTTTTTCTCTTGGCCAGTCGACCCTTTCGTCCATGTCGGTGTGTTCTGCAGTAGGGTGCTCCATACAAATTTTGCTTATGTGGAATTTTTCAGTGTAAAATAAGGTTTCTCCAATCGATCGCGGGTTTCACTTTTCATCATTTGCTAGGTCTAACTATGATGTTTTGAGTGGTCCCGCAAAAATTTTTTCTCTTAGCCAGTCAACCCTTTCGTCCATGTCGGTGTGTTCTGCAGTAGGGTGCTCCAACCAAGTTTTCCTAATGAAAGTTTTTCGTGGTTTCGTGTGAGTTAAAAACTCCGGAACTTGGCTTATTTTCACCATAATTTCCACATATGGTGACCAACTCAATAAACGTTTTGTGCGTATCCTATGGACAGTTTTTCGCGTTCAACTTGGTGAACTAGGGTTGTTTTCCCGAAGGGTAAAAAAATCTGGACTTAGCCAAATTTTGAAATCTCCCACCAATCTTGGCCTGTTAGATTATCTTGGTTGGGTTGCTATGGGCTGCTACGGCCTACTTGATAGGCAATGTTTCAACTCTTGGAAGCTTTCGTGGTTGTTTAGAACTGTCCATGGCCTTCTTGATAGAAATGGCTTATCGTGGCCATGGACTTAGCAACATTTTGAGATCCAATCTTGGCCTGTTAGATTATCTTGGTTGGGTTGCTATGGGCTGGTACGGCCTACTTGATAGGCAATGTTTCAACTCTTGGAACCTTTCGTGGTTGCTAAGCACTGTCCATGGCCTTCTTGATAGAAATGGCTTATGGTGGCCATGGACTTAGCAACATTTTGAAGTCTCCAACCAATCTTGGCCTGTTAGAGTATCTTGGTTGGGTTGCTATGGGCTGGTACGGCCTACTTGATAGGCAATGTTTCAACTCTTGGAAGCTTTCGTGGTTGCTAAGCACTGTCCATGGCCTTCTTGATAGAAATGGCTTATGGTGGCCATGGACTTAGCAAAATTTTGAATTCTCCAACCAATCTTGGCCTGTTAGAGTATCTTGGTTGGGTTGCTATGGGCTGGTACGGCCTACTTGATAGGCAATGTTTCAACTCTTGGAAGCTTTCGTGGTTGCTAAGCACAGTTCGTGGCCTTCTTGGTAGAAATGGCTTATCGTGGCCATGGACTTAGCAAAATTTTGAATTCTCCAACCAATCTTGGCCTGTTAGAGTATCTTGGTTGGGTTGCTATGGGCTGGTACGGCCTACTTGATAGGCAATGTTTCAACTCTTGGAAGCTTTCGTGGTTGCTAAGCACTGTCCATGGCCTTCTTGATAGAAATGGCTTATGGTGGCCATGGACTTAGCAACATTTTGAAGTCTCCAACCAATCTTGGCCTGTTAGAGTATCTTGGTTGGGTTGCTATGGGCTGCTACGGCCTACTTGATAGGCAATGTTTCAACTCTTGGAAGCTTTCGTGGTTGCTAAGCACTGTTCGTGGCCTTCTTGATAGAAATGGCTTATGGTGGCCATGGACTTAGCCAAATTTTGAAATCTCCAACCAATCTTGGCCTGTTAGATTATCTTGGTTGGGTTGCTATGGGCTGGTACGGCCTACTTGATAGGCAATGTTTCAACTCTTGGGCGCTTTCGTGGTTGCTAAGCACTGTCCATGGCCTTCTTGATAGAAATGGCTTATGGTGGCCATGGACTTAGCCAAATTTTGAAGTCTCCAACCAATCTTGGCCTGTTAGAGTATCTTGGTTGGGTTGCTATGGGCTGCTACGGCCTACTTGATAGGCAATGTTTCAACTCTTGGAAGCTTTCGTGGTTGCTAAGCACTGTTCGTGGCCTTCTTGATAGAAATGGCTTATGGTGGCCATGGACTTAGCCAAATTTTGAAGTCTCCAACCAATCTTGGCCTGTTAGAGTATCTTGGTTGGGTTGCTATGGGCTGCTACGGCCTACTTGATAGGCAATGTTTCAACTCTTGGAAGCTTTCGTGGTTGCTAAGCACTGTTCGTGGCCTTCTTGATAGAAATGGCTTATGGTGGCCATGGACTTAGCCAAATTTTGAATTCTCCAACCAATCTTGGCCTGTTAGAGTATCTTGGTTGGGTTGCTATGGGCTGGTACGGCCTACTTGATAGGCAATGTTTCAACTCTTGGAAGCTTTCGTGGTTGCTAAGCACTGTTCGTGGCCTTCTTGATAGAAATGGCTTATGGTGGCCATGGACTTAGCCAAATTTTGAATTCTCCAACCAATCTTGGCCTGTTAGAGTATCTTGGTTGGGTTGCTATGGGCTGGTACGGCCTACTTGATAGGCAATGTTTCAACTCTTGGAAGCTTTCGTGGTTGCTAAGCACTGTTCGTGGCCTTCTTGATAGAAATGGCTTATGGTGGCCATGGACTTAGCAAAATTTTGAATTCTCCAACCAATCTTGGCCTGTTAGAGTATCTTGGTTGGGTTGCTATGGGCTGGTACGGCCTACTTGATAGGCAATGTTTCAACTCTTGGAAGCTTTCGTGGTTGCTTAGGATAAGAATCCCGACGAGAAAGGTTTCCCGGACTTATAAAAATAACCGATTAGCCCCAAGGACACATCTTCCTTGAAAGGCTAATCATGCACCACACACCACACCACCCATAGGCTTGCAAGCAGCACTCTTGTCGAGTGCAGCAAGCCTATGCTCACATCAACTACCGTACACGTACCACCATAGGCTTGCAAGCAGCACTCTTGTCGAGTGCAGCAAGCCTATGCTCATCAACTACCATACGTACCACCACAGCCTTGCAAGCAGCACTCTTGTCGAGTGCAGCAAGCCTATACTCCACGAACTAACCACTTCACCACCAAGCATGGGTCGCCTGAGAGGATCGATGCGAACGCATCTCTACAACTCGCAGCTCCCAGCCTGTAGTCCCGTCGTTTGCGGGCGGTCGAAGGTGTCGAAACTAGTTGTATCCACGGTCGACGGGAGCACAGCCACCAGGGTTCCCTGTGATAAGGTACTTCCACGTGCAGCGTACACCCGCCCGTTGCGGCTCAGTCTAGTGCTATAGCGGGGATGAGACGGCAGTGTGCACGGGGCAGCACCGACGGATCTCAGAGGGTTGTTAAGCCCGCTAGCTTCCGATCACCTAATGGGTTTATGATGCGCTATCAGCTCGGATTGGATACGACCTTAGAGGCGTTCAGGCATAATCCAGCGGACGTAGCGTCATACCAAAGTCCGGTCGAACTAGTATTGAGCCAGTGGTCCGTACCTGTGGTTCCTCTCGTACTGCACAGGAATTCCGTTAAGATAGCAGCATACAGCACACACCAGTAGGGTAAAACTAACCTGTCTCACGACGGTCTAAACCCAGCTCACGTTCCCTTGAAAGGGTGAACAATCCTACGCTTGGTGAATTTTGCTTCACAATGATAGGAAGAGCCGACATCGAAGGATCAATAAGCCACGTCGCTATGAACGCTTGGCGGCCACAAGCCAGTTATCCCTGTCATCCATTGAGACCTTGTGAGCGCGTCTGTGTGCGGTCTACCGGAAGTGGTGCCCGAAAAACCGTAGTTTTTCGGTTCCGGTAGATTTTGCCCCCCCTTAGGCGAATTCAACGGTACGAAAATAGTGCGAAACGCTTAGTGAGAACAGTGCGCTTCGTTTGAGGGGTCTACTGTTTCCATACGTGCAAAACTCGCTGAGATATAGGCCCCCAAACTTAGACATTTTCGTGTTTCCGGTGTGTCGGGACCGGTTTTTCTTAAGTAAGTACGAAAGTTTGTACCAAGGCGTTATTTCGTTTAAACGTGTCTCGACGGGGGGCAAAAATCCCCGTCGATCGAGCCCTCGCGCGTGCGATTCGGACTAAAACTCGCGGAGCTACGAAGGAGTGAAAAGTTTGATAAGTAGTTTGATAACTATTTATGCACTTATCAGACTTAGTGTAAAATCCTTAAAAGTGTGATTACTCGGCCATCCTTTGGGCTAGGGACACGCCCGAGGCATCGTTGGAAAGGTCTCGGCGAGAGGCAGCGGACCGCCACCCCCCCTTCCCCCTCCCATTTACCCCCTCCCCTACAGGAGGGAAAAGGCCGGTGCGAAGAGCGATTTTAACGTGTGGGGAGTCAATCAACGCGCTACGTCGCCGCGAGTCGGGGAGAACACCTCCCCCGACTCCCCCCCCCCTCCACCCTCACCCGTAACAGTGAGAGGTGGAGATGTCGTCGACGGGGCGAACCCTCCGTTCCAGGACGGAGTCAACGGAGGAGAGGCCGGCGAAGCTCTCCACTATTCTGGAGCCGCGAGTGGCTCTTACACGAACATCTGTTCCGGGAGCGAAGCAGCAGTCCCCGGAAATGTCGGAGCTGAGACAGCTCCTCAATGAGACGTCGCTCACCAACGAGCAGCTGCGAGCGACGATCGTGGGTCTGCAACAGGAGATCCAGATGCTCCGGCAGCAGATGGAAACAAATGCTGTGCAGGCCCGGCAAGATTTGCAGCTGGCCCGAGAGGAAGCCCGGATGCGCGAGACGCTGGCTCGTGAAGACAACGAGCGCCTGCGCAACGAGCTGAGGGAGGAGCGAGCCAGCTTCCAAGAGCTCCTTGCACAGACGCTGGGCTATGGAGGCAGCCAGAAGCAGCAGCAGCAGTACCAGCAGCAGCAGCAACAACAGCAGCAGCAACGTCGTGAGCAGCAGCAGCAACAGCGACAGCAGGGAGCGGTGTCGGCAACGGCAGCTCCGCTTTCAGACCCGGAAGGCGGCTCTTGGGCTGAAGTGGTGCGTCGTAAGCCGGCCCGGCAACCGGGGAACAAGCCGCAGCAACAGCAGCAGCAGTGGCCGCAACTACCGCAACGGGCAGCGGTTCAGCGACAGCCGATCGCAGGACCGTCTAAGCAGCAGCCCCAGCAACATCAGGGACAACAGGCCCGGGGTAGCCAGCCTGGAGCACAACGAGGAGGTCGGCGTCAGCGGCAGCGAAAAACCAAGCCGGACGCTATTGAAATCGCCCCAGCTGAGGGACAAACCTGGACGGAGGTGTACCAGGCTGTCCGAACGGCTCCAGAAATGGAGAAACATGCTGAGGCCCTAGGCGTCGGGCGACGCACCACACGCTCCAGGCTTGTCATGGAGCTGAAGGAGAGCGCGGACGCTGCAGAAGTTCTGCAGTGCATCAAGCAGGTCTGCGCAAAGGCAGAACGGCCGGCCTCAGCTCGGCTGGTCACGCCTA
The DNA here is from genome assembly GCF_943734725.1 of Anopheles marshallii. Taxonomy (NCBI): domain Eukaryota; kingdom Metazoa; phylum Arthropoda; class Insecta; order Diptera; family Culicidae; genus Anopheles; species Anopheles marshallii. Next base: position 79,479 of record NW_026525902.1, on the reverse strand, counting down.
TGGTCGAAATCCGGTTGGACGCTGTCGACCCTTTAGCGAAGGAGACCGATGTGGCGATGGCGCTGACCAACCTGTGCCAATGCGAGGTGGAGGAGACATCGGTTCGCCTGCGACCTGCCTGGGACGGCACGAAAGTGGCGATAGTCCGCGTAACAGCCAGGGCTGCGGAGGGTCTGGTCGACAAGAGCGTCAAGATCAAATACACATCGTGTCTGATCCGGAAGGTGGCTCCTCTGCAGGCGCGTCAGCAACGGTGCTACAAGTGCCTCGAGATGGGGCACGTCCGAGCTGCGTGCAGGAGCGAAGTGGACCGCTCGACAAGCTGCATTCGCTGCGGGAAGCCGGATCACCAGGCGAAGAGCTGCACGGCGGAGGTGCGCTGCGTCGTGTGCAGCGGCCCGCACCCGGTCGGGCATCCGACGTGCCGGCGCTAAAAGTGCTGCAAGTGAACCTCGGGCGAAGCCGGGCAGCCCAAGACCTCATGCTGCAGACGGCTCGCGAGTTAGGGGCTCAGGTGGTGCTCGCCTGCGAACTATATCGACCACCTCGGGATGATCCGCGGTGGGCCATCGATGCGGAACAGAGCGTGGCGATAATAGCAACAGGGGCGTACCCTATTCAACGGCTTTGGGGGAGCGTCGTCCCGGGACTCGTGGTGGCCACCATAGCGGGAGTAACGTTCGCCAGCTGCTACGTGCCACCCAGCAGCGGCATCGAAGACTTCGAAAGCTTCCTCGGTGCGGTGGAGGTGTCTCTGGTCGGACACACAACATCGGTCCTGGCCGGGGACTTCAACGCCTGGAATGAGGAGTGGGGGAGTGCGCGCACCACCCGGAAGGGGCAGGAGCTCCTGAGCGTGGTGGAGCAGCTGGCGCTGCATACGCTGAACCGCGGCAACGTGCCCACGTTTAAGGGCAACGGGGTTGCGCGGGAAAGCGTTATCGACGTTTCTTTTGCCAGCCAAACTATTGCGCGACCGGACTCCTGGCGCGTGCTCGATCGCTTTTCCAGCAGCGACCATGCCTACGTCCAGTTCCAGGTGGGCGTCCCAGGACAACGTCCCACGCGACGAGGCAAGCAGCAGCAGCGAAGTCGAGACGGGACAGCCAGACACGCCGGGACCCGGTGGAAGACGACGCAATTCGATAACAAGTGCTTCGACATCGCCCTCACATGCGGCCACTTCGAGCAGGTCGCAACTCCGGAGGGGCTGATCGGCGGACTGACCCAGGCGTGCGATGAGATCATGGAGAGAGTACACGGGGCTACTTTTCATCGCAAGCCCCAGGTGTACTGGTGGTCTCCTGAGATCGAGCGCCTGAGGGAGGAATGCGGAGCAGCGGAGGCCGCCCATCGCAGGGCCCAACCTTCGGAGCGTGCGGTGACGTCGGCCAGGCTGCAGGGCTGTCGACGATTGCTGCAGGCCGCCATTCACAGCAGTAAGGAAGACAGTATGCAAGAGCTGATCGATGGGGTCGAAGCCGAGGTGTTCGGACTCGGTTACAAGGTTGTTCGAGCAAAACTACGTAACAGGGCACCACCGGAAACGGACCGAGCCGTACTAGGTCCGATCGTCGAAGCCTTGTTCCCGGACCATCCGGCATTTGAGTGGCCGGACATCGACGTGTGCAGTGAGGCTCTGAGACCGGTCACGAGCTCGGAAATTCTTTCGCTGGCCGAGCGGATGGCCACCTCCAAGGCGCCAGGGCTGGACGGCATCCCGAATGCCGCAGTGAAGGCGGCAATGCGGAAGCACCCGGAGGTCTTCGCCAAGGTGTACAATCAGCTGCTCGAGCGAGGGGAGTTTCCTGCGGCATGGAAGGAGGCACGCCTTGTGTTGGTCACGAAGCCAGGTAAGCCGCCGGGCGATCCGTCGTCGCACCGCCCGCTGCTAATGCTGGGAGCAGTCGCCAAGGGGTTCGAACGGCTGATCTTAGATCGGCTGAACGACCACTTGGAGGACAGCGATGCTCCTCGCC
>NW_026525902.1:57500-65000 GCF_943734725.1 Anopheles marshallii | reverse complement strand
ATGTTTTGAGACGATATGGAAAAAAAAATTTTTTGCCCGTCTCGACCAACTCCGACCGATGGTGACCACAGCAGGGTGCTCCATACAAATTTTCCTTATGTGGAATTTTCAGTGTAAAATAAGGTTTCTCCAATCGATCGCGGGTTTCACTTTTCATCATTTGCTAGGTCTAACTATGATGTTTTGAGTGGTCCCGCAAAAATTTTTTCTTGGACCGGGCCTTCCTTCCCGGCCCTGTCGGTGTGCTCTGCAGTAGGGTGCTCCATACAAATTTTGCTTATGTGGAATTTTTCAGTGTAAAATAAGGTTTCTCCAATCGATCGCGGGTTTCACTTTTCATCATTTGCTAGGTCTAACTATGATGTTTTGAGTGGTCCCGCAAAAATTTTTTCTTGGACCGGGCCTTCCTTCCCGGCCCTGTCGGTGTGTTCTGCAGTAGGGTGCTCCATACAAATTTTCCTTATGTGGAATTTTTCAGTGTAAAATAAGGTTTCTCCAATCGATCGCGGGTTTCACTTTTCATCATTTGCTAGGTCTAACTATGATGTTTTGAGTGGTCCCGCAAAAATTTTTTCTTGGACCGGGCCTTCCTTCCCGGCCCTGTCGGTGTGTTCTGCAGTAGGGTGCTCCATACAAATTTTCCTTATGTGGAATTTTTCAGTGTAAAATAAGGTTTCTCCAATCGATCGCGGGTTTCACTTTTCATCATTTGCTAGGTCTAACTATGATGTTTTGAGTGGTCCCGCAAAAATTTTTTCTTGGACCGGGCCTTCCTTCCCGGCCCTGTCGGTGTGCTCTGCAGTAGGGTGCTCCATACAAATTTTCCTTATGTGGAATTTTTCAGTGTAAAATAAGGTTTCTCCAATCGATCGCGGGTTTCACTTTTCATCATTTGCTAGGTCTAACTATGATGTTTTGAGTGGTCCCGCAAAAATTTTTTCTTGGACCGGGCCTTCCTTCCCGGCCCTGTCGGTGTGTTCTGCAGTAGGGTGCTCCATACAAATTTTCCTTATGTGGAATTTTTCAGTGTAAAATAAGGTTTCTCCAATCGATCGCGGGTTTCACTTTTCATCATTTGCTAGGTCTAACTATGATGTTTTGAGTGGTCCCGCAAAAATTTTTTCTTGGACCGGGCCTTCCTTCCCGGCCCTGTCGGTGTGCTCTGCAGTAGGGTGCTCCATACAAATTTTGCTTATGTGAAATTTTTCAGTGTAAAATAAGGTTTCTCCAATCGATCGCGGGTTTCACTTTTCATCATTTGCTAGGTCTAACTATGATGTTTTGAGTGGTCCCGCAAAAATTTTTTCTTGGACCGGGCCTTCCTTCCCGGCCCTGTCGGTGTGTTCTGCAGTAGGGTGCTCCATACAAATTTTCCTTATGTGGAATTTTTCAGTGTAAAATAAGGTTTCTCCAATCGATCGCGGGTTTCACTTTTCATCATTTGCTAGGTCTAACTATGATGTTTTGAGTGGTCCCGCAAAAATTTTTTCTTGGACCGGGCCTTCCTTCCCGGCCCTGTCGGTGTGTTCTGCAGTAGGGTGCTCCATACAAATTTTCCTTATGTGGAATTTTTCAGTGTAAAATAAGGTTTCTCCAATCGATCGCGGGTTTCACTTTTCATCATTTGCTAGGTCTAACTATGATGTTTTGAGTGGTCCCGCAAAAATTTTTTCTTGGACCGGGCCTTCCTTCCCGGCCCTGTCGGTGTGCTCTGCAGTAGGGTGCTCCATACAAATTTTCCTTATGTGGAATTTTTCAGTGTAAAATAAGGTTTCTCCAATCGATCGCGGGTTTCACTTTTCATCATTTGCTAGGTCTAACTATGATGTTTTGAGTGGTCCCGCAAAAATTTTTTCTTGGACCGGGCCTTCCTTCCCGGCCCTGTCGGTGTGTTCTGCAGTAGGGTGCTCCATACAAATTTTCCTTATGTGGAATTTTTCAGTGTAAAATAAGGTTTCTCCAATCGATCGCGGGTTTCACTTTTCATCATTTGCTAGGTCTAACTATGATGTTTTGAGTGGTCCCGCAAAAATTTTTTCTTGGACCGGGCCTTCCTTCCCGGCCCTGTCGGTGTGCTCTGCAGTAGGGTGCTCCATACAAATTTTGCTTATGTGAAATTTTTCAGTGTAAAATAAGGTTTCTCCAATCGATCGCGGGTTTCACTTTTCATCATTTGCTAGGTCTAACTATGATGTTTTGAGTGGTCCCGCAAAAATTTTTTCTTGGACCGGGCCTTCCTTCCCGGCCCTGTCGGTGTGCTCTGCAGTAGGGTGCTCCATACAAATTTTCCTTATGTGGAATTTTTCAGTGTAAAATAAGGTTTCTCCAATCGATCGCGGGTTTCACTTTTCATCATTTGCTAGGTCTAACTATGATGTTTTGAGTGGTCCCGCAAAATTTTTTTCTTGGACCGGGCCTTCCTTCCCGGCCCTGTCGGTGTGCTCTGCAGTAGGGTGCTCCATACATATTTTCCTTATGTGGAATTTTTCAGTGTAAAATAAGGTTTCTCCAATCGATCGCGGGTTTCACTTTTCATCATTTGCTAGGTCTAACTATGATGTTTTGAGTGGTCCCGCAAAAATTTTTTCTTGGACCGGGCCTTCCTTCCCGGCCCTGTCGGTGTGCTCTGCAGTAGGGTGCTCCATACAAATTTTCCTTATGTGGAATTTTTCAGTGTAAAATAAGGTTTCTCCAATCGATCGCGGGTTTCACTTTTCATCATTTGCTAGGTCTAACTATGATGTTTTGAGTGGTCCCGCAAAAATTTTTTCTTGGACCGGGCCTTCCTTCCCGGCCCTGTCGGTGTGCTCTGCAGTAGGGTGCTCCATACAAATTTTCCTTATGTGGAATTTTTCAGTGTAAAATAAGGTTTCTCCAATCGATCGCGGGTTTCACTTTTCATCATTTGCTAGGTCTAACTATGATGTTTTGAGTGGTCCCGCAAAAATTTTTTCTCTTAGCCAATCGACCCTTTCGTCCATGTCGGTGTGTTCTGCAGTAGGGTGCTCCATACAAATTTTCCTTATGTGGAATTTTTCAGTGTAAAATAAGGTTTCTCCAATCGATCGCGGGTTTCACTTTTCATCATTTGCTAGGTCTAACTATGATGTTTTGAGTGGTCCCGCAAAAATTTTTTCTTGGACCGGGCCTTCCTTCCCGGCCCTGTCGGTGTGCTCTGCAGTAGGGTGCTCCATACAAATTTTCCTTATGTGGAATTTTTCAGTGTAAAATAAGGTTTCTCCAATCGATCGCGGGTTTCACTTTTCATCATTTGCTAGGTCTAACTATGATGTTTTGAGTGGTCCCGCAAAAATTTTTTCTTGGACCGGGCCTTCCTTCCCGGCCCTGTCGGTGTGCTCTGCAGTAGGGTGCTCCATACAAATTTTCCTTATGTGGAATTTTTCAGTGTAAAATAAGGTTTCTCCAATCGATCGCGGGTTTCACTTTTCATCATTTGCTAGGTCTAACTATGATGTTTTGAGTGGTCCCGCAAAAATTTTTTCTTGGACCGGGCCTTCCTTCCCGGCCCTGTCGGTGTGCTCTGCAGTAGGGTGCTCCATACATATTTTCCTTATGTGGAATTTTTCAGTGTAAAATAAGGTTTCTCCAATCGATCGCGGGTTTCACTTTTCATCATTTGCTAGGTCTAACTATGATGTTTTGAGTGGTCCCGCAAAAATTTTTTCTTGGACCGGGCCTTCCTTCCCGGCCCTGTCGGTGTGCTCTGCAGTAGGGTGCTCCATACAAATTTTCCTTATGTGGAATTTTTCAGTGTAAAATAAGGTTTCTCCAATCGATCGCGGGTTTCACTTTTCATCATTTGCTAGGTCTAACTATGATGTTTTGAGTGGTCCCGCAAAAATTTTTTCTTGGACCGGGCCTTCCTTCCCGGCCCTGTCGGTGTGCTCTGCAGTAGGGTGCTCCATACAAATTTTCCTTATGTGGAATTTTTCAGTGTAAAATAAGGTTTCTCCAATCGATCGCGGGTTTCACTTTTCATCATTTGCTAGGTCTAACTATGATGTTTTGAGTGGTCCCGCAAAAATTTTTTCTTGGACCGGGCCTTCCTTCCCGGCCCTGTCGGTGTGCTCTGCAGTAGGGTGCTCCATACATATTTTCCTTATGTGGAATTTTTCAGTGTAAAATAAGGTTTCTCCAATCGATCGCGGGTTTCACTTTTCATCATTTGCTAGGTCTAACTATGATGTTTTGAGTGGTCCCGCAAAAATTTTTTCTTGGACCGGGCCTTCCTTCCCGGCCCTGTCGGTGTGCTCTGCAGTAGGGTGCTCCATACAAATTTTCCTTATGTGGAATTTTTCAGTGTAAAATAAGGTTTCTCCAATCGATCGCGGGTTTCACTTTTCATCATTTGCTAGGTCTAACTATGATGTTTTGAGTGGTCCCGCAAAAATTTTTTCTTGGACCGGGCCTTCCTTCCCGGCCCTGTCGGTGTGCTCTGCAGTAGGGTGCTCCATACAAATTTTCCTTATGTGGAATTTTTCAGTGTAAAATAAGGTTTCTCCAATCGATCGCGGGTTTCACTTTTCATCATTTGCTAGGTCTAACTATGATGTTTTGAGTGGTCCCGCAAAAATTTTTTCTTGGACCGGGCCTTCCTTCCCGGCCCTGTCGGTGTGCTCTGCAGTAGGGTGCTCCATACAAATTTTCCTTATGTGGAATTTTTCAGTGTAAAATAAGGTTTCTCCAATCGATCGCGGGTTTCACTTTTCATCATTTGCTAGGTCTAACTATGATGTTTTGAGTGGTCCCGCAAAATTTTTTTCTCTTAGCCAATCGACCCTTTCGTCCATGTCGGTGTGTTCTGCAGTAGGGTGCTCCAACCAAGTTTTCCTAATGAAAGTTTTTCGTGGTTTCGTGTGAGTTAAAAACTCCGGAACTTGGCTTATTTTCACCATAATTTCCACCTATGGTGACCAACTCAATAAACGTTTTGTGCGTATCCTATGGACAGTTTTTCGCGTTCAACTTGGTGAACTAGGGTTGTTTTCCCGAAGGGTAGAAAAATCTGGACTTAGCCAAATTTTGAAATCTCCAACCAATCTTGGCCTGTTAGATTATCTTGGTTGGGTTGCTATGGGCTGCTACGGCCTACTTGATAGGCAATGTTTCAACTCTTGGAAGCTTTCGTGGTTGTTTAGAACTGTCCATGGCCTTCTTGATAGAAATGGCTTATGGTGGCCATGGACTTAGCAAAATTTTGAATTCTCCAACCAATCTTGGCCTGTTAGAGTATCTTGGTTGGGTTGCTATGGGCTGGTACGGCCTACTTGATAGGCAATGTTTCAACTCTTGGAAGCTTTCGTGGTTGCTAAGCACTGTTCGTGGCCTTCTTGATAGAAATGGCTTATGGTGGCCATGGACTTAGCCAAATTTTGAATTCTCCAACCAATCTTGGCCTGTTAGAGTATCTTGGTTGGGTTGCTATGGGCTGGTACGGCCTACTTGATAGGCAATGTTTCAACTCTTGGCCGCTTTCGTGGTTGCTAAGCACTGTTCATGGCCTTCTTGATAGAAATGGCTTATGGTGGCCATGGACTTAGCCAAATTTTGAAATCTCCAACCAATCTTGGCCTGTTAGAGTATCTTGTTTGGGTTGCTATGGGCTGGTACGGCCTACTTGATAGGCAATGTTTCAACTCTTGGCCGCTTTCGTGGTTGCTAAGCACTGTTCATGGCCTTCTTGATAGAAATGGCTTATGGTGGCCATGGACTTAGCCAAATTTTGAAATCTCCAACCAATCTTGGCCTGTTAGAGTATCTTGGTTGGGTTGCTATGGGCTGGTACGGCCTACTTGATAGGCAATGTTTCAACTCTTGGAAGCTTTCGTGGTTGCTAAGCACTGTCCATGGCCTTCTTGATAGAAATGGCTTATGGTGGCCATGGACTTAGCAAAATTTTGAAATCTCCAACCAATCTTGGCCTGTTAGAGTATCTTGGTTGGTTTGCTATGGGCTGGTACGGCCTACTTGATAGGCAATGTTTCAACTCTTGGAAGCTTTCGTGGTTGCTAAGCACTGTTCATGGCCTTCTTGATAGAAATGGCTTATGGTGGCCATGGACTTAGCCAAATTTTGAAATCTCCAACCAATCTTGGCCTGTTAGAGTATCTTGGTTGGGTTGCTATGGGCTGGTACGGCCTACTTGATAGGCAATGTTTCAACTCTTGGAAGCTTTCGTGGTTGCTAAGCACTGTCCATGGCCTTCTTGATAGAAATGGCTTATGGTGGCCATGGACTTAGCAAAATTTTGAAATCTCCAACCAATCTTGGCCTGTTAGAGTATCTTGGTTGGTTTGCTATGGGCTGGTACGGCCTACTTGATAGGCAATGTTTCAACTCTTGGAAGCTTTCGTGGTTGCTAAGCACTGTCCATGGCCTTCTTGATAGAAATGGCTTATGGTGGCCATGGACTTAGCAAAATTTTGAATTCTCCAACCAATCTTGGCCTGTTAGAGTATCTTGGTTGGTTTGCTATGGGCTGGTACGGCCTACTTGATAGGCAATGTTTCAACTCTTGGAAGCTTTCGTGGTTGCTAAGCACTGTCCATGGCCTTCTTGATAGAAATGGCTTATGGTGGCCATGGACTTAGCCAAATTTTGAAATCTCCAACCAATCTTGGCCTGTTAGATTATCTTGGTTGGGTTGCTATGGGCTGCTACGGCCTACTTGATAGGCAATGTTTCAACTCTTGGAAGCTTTCGTGGTTGCTAAGCACTGTCCATGGCCTTCTTGATAGAAATGGCTTATGGTGGCCATGGACTTAGCAAAATTTTGAATTCTCCAACCAATCTTGGCCTGTTAGAGTATCTTGGTTGGGTTGCTATGGGCTGGTACGGCCTACTTGATAGGCAATGTTTCAACTCTTGGAAGCTTTCGTGGTTGCTAAGCACTGTTCGTGGCCTTCTTGATAGAAATGGCTTATGGTGGCCATGGACTTAGCCAAATTTTGAATTCTCCAACCAATCTTGGCCTGTTAGAGTATCTTGGTTGGGTTGCTATGGGCTGGTACGGCCTACTTGATAGGCAATGTTTCAACTCTTGGCCGCTTTCGTGGTTGCTAAGCACTGTTCATGGCCTTCTTGATAGAAATGGCTTATGGTGGCCATGGACTTAGCCAAATTTTGAAATCTCCAACCAATCTTGGCCTGTTAGAGTATCTTGTTTGGGTTGCTATGGGCTGGTACGGCCTACTTGATAGGCAATGTTTCAACTCTTGGCCGCTTTCGTGGTTGCTAAGCACTGTTCATGGCCTTCTTGATAGAAATGGCTTATGGTGGCCATGGACTTAGCCAAATTTTGAAATCTCCAACCAATCTTGGCCTGTTAGAGTATCTTGGTTGGGTTGCTATGGGCTGGTACGGCCTACTTGATAGGCAATGTTTCAACTCTTGGAAGCTTTCGTGGTTGCTAAGCACTGTCCATGGCCTTCTTGATAGAAATGGCTTATGGTGGCCATGGACTTAGCAAAATTTTGAAAT
>NW_026525902.1:50000-52500 GCF_943734725.1 Anopheles marshallii | reverse complement strand
CTGGTCACGCCTATGGTCGAAATCCGGTTGGACGCTGTCGACCCTTTAGCGAAGGAGACCGATGTGGCGATGGCGCTGACCAACCTGTGCCAATGCGAGGTGGAGGAGACATCGGTTCGCCTGCGACCTGCCTGGGACGGCACGAAAGTGGCGATAGTCCGCGTAACAGCCAGGGCTGCGGAGGGTCTGGTCGACAAGAGCGTCAAGATCAAATACACATCGTGTCTGATCCGGAAGGTGGCTCCTCTGCAGGCGCGTCAGCAACGGTGCTACAAGTGCCTCGAGATGGGGCACGTCCGAGCTGCGTGCAGGAGCGAAGTGGACCGCTCGACAAGCTGCATTCGCTGCGGGAAGCCGGATCACCAGGCGAAGAGCTGCACGGCGGAGGTGCGCTGCGTCGTGTGCAGCGGCCCGCACCCGGTCGGGCATCCGACGTGCCGGCGCTAAAAGTGCTGCAAGTGAACCTCGGGCGAAGCCGGGCAGCCCAAGACCTCATGCTGCAGACGGCTCGCGAGTTAGGGGCTCAGGTGGTGCTCGCCTGCGAACTATATCGACCACCTCGGGATGATCCGCGGTGGGCCATCGATGCGGAACAGAGCGTGGCGATAATAGCAACAGGGGCGTACCCTATTCAACGGCTTTGGGGGAGCGTCGTCCCGGGACTCGTGGTGGCCACCATAGCGGGAGTAACGTTCGCCAGCTGCTACGTGCCACCCAGCAGCGGCATCGAAGACTTCGAAAGCTTCCTCGGTGCGGTGGAGGTGTCTCTGGTCGGACACACAACATCGGTCCTGGCCGGGGACTTCAACGCCTGGAATGAGGAGTGGGGGAGTGCGCGCACCACCCGGAAGGGGCAGGAGCTCCTGAGCGTGGTGGAGCAGCTGGCGCTGCATACGCTGAACCGCGGCAACGTGCCCACGTTTAAGGGCAACGGGGTTGCGCGGGAAAGCGTTATCGACGTTTCTTTTGCCAGCCAAACTATTGCGCGACCGGACTCCTGGCGCGTGCTCGATCGCTTTTCCAGCAGCGACCATGCCTACGTCCAGTTCCAGGTGGGCGTCCCAGGACAACGTCCCACGCGACGAGGCAAGCAGCAGCAGCGAAGTCGAGACGGGACAGCCAGACACGCCGGGACCCGGTGGAAGACGACGCAATTCGATAACAAGTGCTTCGACATCGCCCTCACATGCGGCCACTTCGAGCAGGTCGCAACTCCGGAGGGGCTGATCGGCGGACTGACCCAGGCGTGCGATGAGATCATGGAGAGAGTACACGGGGCTACTTTCCATCGCAAGCCCCAGGTGTACTGGTGGTCTCCTGAGATCGAGCGCCTGAGGGAGGAATGCGGAGCAGCGGAGGCCGCCCATCGCAGGGCCCAACCTTCGGAGCGTGCGGTGACGTCGGCCAGGCTGCAGGGCTGTCGACGATTGCTGCAGGCCGCCATTCACAGCAGTAAGGAGGACTGTATGCAAGAGCTGATCGATGGGGTCGAAGCCGAGGTGTTCGGACTCGGTTACAAGGTTGTTCGAGCAAAACTACGTAACAGGGCACCACCGGAAACGGACCGAGCCGTACTAGGTCCGATCGTCGAAGCCTTGTTCCCGAATCATCCGGCGTTTGAGTGGCCGGACATCGATGCGTGCAGCGAGGCTCTGAGGCCGGTCACGAGCTCGGAAATTCTTTCGCTGGCCGAGCGGATGGCCACCTCCAAGGCGCCAGGGCTGGACGGCATCCCGAATGCCGCAGTGAAGGCGGCAATGCGGAAGCACCCGGAGGTCTTCGCCAAGGTGTACAATCAGCTGCTCGAGCGAGGGGAGTTTCCTGCGGCATGGAAGGAGGCACGCCTTGTGTTGGTCACGAAGCCAGGTAAGCCGCCGGGCGATCCGTCGTCGCACCGCCCGCTGCTAATGCTGGGAGCAGTCGCCAAGGGGTTCGAACGGCTGATCTTAGATCGGCTGAACGACCACTTGGAGGACAGCGATGCTCCTCGCCTGTCGGCAAGGCAGTACGGGTTCCGGCGCGGTCGTTCCACGCTTCAGGCCATCGAGCGGGTGATCGAGCGAGGACAACACGCGAGGACGTTTCACCGCACCAACCAGCGGGATCCTCGATGTCTGGTGGTGGCAGCACTGGACGTCAGGAACGCCTTTAACTCTGCCAGCTGGAAGGCGATCGCGGTTGCCCTGCAGAAGCTGATGGTTCCTGCAGCCCTCCAGAAAATATTGCGCAGCTACTTTTCTGAGAGGAGGCTGGTGTACGAGACCAGCGAGGGGCCAGTGCGTCGTACGGTCACGGCGGGCGTTCCACAGGGCTCAATCCTGGGCCCGACCCTGTGGAACGCGATGTACGACGGCGTGCTTCGGCTGGTGCTGCCTGAGGGCGCCGAAGTGATCGGCTTTGCGGATGACGTCGTGGTGCTGGCGAGCGGGACGACGCCGGAAGCAGCGACGGGACTGGCGGAGACGGCGGTAGCAATGATCAGCTCGTGGATGGCGCAACA
>NW_026525902.1:35000-45000 GCF_943734725.1 Anopheles marshallii | reverse complement strand
TGTGGATTGAGCGATTTTGCAATGCTCAGCAGCTCGCCCTCGGTTACGGGGTCCCGTTCCGTGTCGTCCTGTGTCCATCCTGTCGTTGAGGGCCACTCCATGTGCGGTTGTTCCGGAAAGAGTTCGCCGACGATGTGCTGCAGCTTTGCGGGGTCCCGTTCCATTGGCACGCGAGCTCCTTGCCACTGCTGCTTCCTGATCTTGTAACCAGGCCCGAATCCGTGGGGCCCCAGTTGCTCAGTAAGCTCGTCGCCATGCTCCTTCTTGCTCAGCTTGACCGCTCGCTCCAATGCTGCTCTTGCTGCTGTACAGGCCGTCCGCCGTTCTTCCCGCTGCTCGTCCGTCCGTGCTCTCCTGAGCCGTCTCCGCGTCCCGATGTACACCCGGCGTAACTGGGCGATCTCGTCGTTCCACCAGTACACCGATCGTCGTCCGCCGCGGGCTGCTGGCAATCTCGGCATCGTTGCGTCACAGGCGGTTGTCATGGCCTGAGTCAGCTCGTCCGCCAAGAGAGTGCGGTTGTGGATGTCCAGTGACCCCAGGATTTCAACGAAGAGATCTTTGTTGAAGTACCGGGTCGCCCATCTCCTTTCCGTCGCTTGCTGTGCGCTCTGTCCCAGGTTGTGCTGTGCCGTCGTCCGCTCGACCGTGAACTTGATGGTGTTGTGGTCGCTCGGATTTTCGTCGCAGACTCGCCAGTTGTTGTCTCCCACGAGCGACGGGCTGCAGAAGGATACATCGACGATTGAGCTGCGACCGCTGTGGCTAATCCAAGTTGGTTGGTTGCCCTGATTCAACAGGACCAGCCCTAGCGAAGCTGCAGCATCCATCACGACGGCTCCCCTGTGCACCCGTTCTCCATCGTTGTTTCGGCGTTCCATTCCCCAGGCTCCTGACCAGGCGTTGACATCACCGCCGATCACGGTGTCCCGGTTCCGCGGTATCACCGACGCAATCTCGGTCCATTTGCGTCGGAAATCCTCTACAGACGAATCGGGACCCACGGGAGGTAGGTAGACGGAGCAAAAAACGATGCCTCGCATCTCGACCACGACGAAACAATCCCGTCGGTTCTCGATGATACGTTGGATGGGGTACTTTCCTGTCGATACTGCTGCCACTTTGCCCGTCGGATCCGCGACCCAGTTGCCGTTGTTCTCGGGAATCCGGTATGGGTCCGAGATCAACACTATGTCGCAGCCTTCTGACCGGGCCGTTTGCAGCAGCATATCCTGGGCCAGCTGGCAGTGGTTGAGGTTCTGCTGAAGAACTTTAATCATTACGCGGCCGGTTGATTACCCCTTCTCTTGCGTGGCGGCAGTTGCGCTGGCCGAACGAGTGCCCGATTGCTTCCGGGCCCTTACAGACGAGGCATTTCCGCTCCTTACTGCATGGTCCTGAGTGCTTGGGCTCTGCACAGCGATGGCATCTGCTGGACCGATCCTTCCCGCGGCAGTTCGTTGCAGTGTGGCCGTACTCGTAGCACCGGTAGCATTGACGCTTGGTTTCCACCTTCTTCAGCCTACAGCACCGACTGAGCCCTACGACGTGTTGTTTTTCCAGCACCTCCGCCGTCACCGCCGCTTCCGGGCATCCGAAGAATGCGACCAACGTACCGTAATTCGACTTAACGGTCGTTACCTGGTCCGCATACAGCGTCACTCCCAGGGCGGTGCTAAGATCCGTGGCGATTTCTGCGCTGGTGCAGCTAGGCGGTATATTAGTGCAGGTTAGCCGTGTAGTGGGGGTCCGTGGTCGGGCTTTCGCTTTGCCGTCGAGTGCCGCGGACACCTTTCTCCACATGTCAAGCGTTTCGGTGTGCGTTTTGCAGGACAATTCCAGGAGAAGATTCCCTTGGAAGTTCATCCTGACTCGCTCCACCACCTGCCTGTCCTCGCCGAGTTTTTCCTTCAGAGTCCGCATTATATCGTCCGGCATGGTGTCGTTAATCGCCTCTAGCTCTAGAGCGTCCGGTACTCTGTGCTTTTTGGGCTGTTTCGGTTGCTGCTGGTGCTCCGGCTGCTGCTGTTGCTGCTTTGCTGCTCCTTGTGCCGCTGCCTCCTGCTTCCGCTGCTTCCTTCGTGCCCGGCGTTTCGCGTTTTTGCTCAGAACCTTTGTCCATCCGGTTTCCGGTGCCTGGGTTTGGTCCGTCTCTTGTCCGTTGCTGTCGGTCGTGGTCTTGTTCTTGTTCCGTATCCGTTTACGTTTGTTGTTCTTTTTGTTAGTCTTGGATGTTTCTGTTGTATTAGAGGTGTGTGTTTCTGTGTGTGGAGTGTTGGTTGTGTTAGAGGTGTGTGTTTCTGTGTGTGGAGTTTCTGTTGTGTTAGAGGTGTGTGTTTCTGTGTGTGGAGTATTGGTTGTGTTAGAGGTGTGTGTTTCTGTGTGTGGAGTGTTGGTTGTGTTAGAGGTGTGTGTTTCTGTGTGTGGAGTATCTGTTGTGTTAGAGGTGTGTGTTTCTGTGTGTGGAGTATCTGTTGTGTTAGAGGTGTGTGTTTCTGTGTGTGGAGTATCTGTTGTGTTAGAGGTGTGTGTTTCTGTGTGTGGAGTATTGGTTGTGGCGTCCTGCTGGGGGCTGTCCGTTGTTTGGACAACGTCGGCTGTTCCGTCGGTTTGGGTGGCTTGGTCTTGTGTATTGTGTGCTTTGTCCGGAAGGTTGTCCGGAAGGTCTTCGTACAAGTCGTCCATGATGTTCATGTTGGCTTTAAGGAGGATTTTTAACATCTGATATTTGCTCTGCTGTCCCTGATGGTGAGAGGATTCCGTCTGTGTGTCTGTGTCGCGTTTTTCCGTATGGTGTTTGTCAGATTGTCCCTGGATCCTGGCAAGCGCGGCCAGGACTGAGCCGATGACATCCTCCCAGTCCCGTGGCAGAGTGGCAAAGCCCTTTGTCCTCTGGCCGTCTCGTATTGTACGCATAAAGCCAGTTAACAGCGAGCGCGCCTCCTCCACCGGTTCCGCCGGTCTGTCACCGTCTGGACACTGAGTTGACACGGTTTCTGTGCTGCACCCGACCGATGGTGCGCCTGACAGACCCGCACACTCCTCGATGACCGGCTGCAGTGACGACCGCCTAGTCAAGCCCGTTCCAACCTTCGAAACTCTTTTCGATGGTGCGGTAGCAGCCGCGAGTGGAGGGGCTGATGCGGTCGACAAAGAGCCTAGTGTCATTCGCCGAGTAAACAGGGTCTCTTGTCTGGCTGTCATCTTCGGGGGGTCAGATAGTCGTTGGGTGGTCTTCCGGTGCGATGTCATGGTCGCCGATAGTCGGGACTGCGAGGTGCTGCGTGTTATTATGGGCATGATTAGTTGTCTAGGAGCGGAATGAGATTCTGTGAGAAGTGCGAGATTGAGAGCTAAAGGGAAGGGGGAAAGCAAGAAGATAAAATCCCTGGAACGAAAAGGGGAGTGTAGTATCGTGATTTAGAAGGAAAGAGGGGTCCTTGTCTGGGAAAGAAGCAAAAGAAAAAGAAGAAAGGAAGAAAGAAAAGGTAAATGAGAACGGAAAACCTGAAAAGAAAGAAGAGTGTAGTATCGAATTTGGAGAGGGAATGGGGATTGAGATTCTGTGGAAGAAAGTAGGAGAACTAGAATCTAGAGAAAATAAAGAAAACGAAAATCCTGGAACGAGAGGAGAGTGTAGTATCGTAATTGAAAGAAGGAAAAGGACAAAGGATCTGTAAGGGAAAATAAGAAAACGGGAACTAGGAGAAATAAAGAAAACGAAAATCCTGGAACGAGAGGAGAGTGTAGTATCGTAATTTGGAGAGGGAAGAAGGACAGAGGATCTGTAAGAGAAAATAAGAAACAGGAACTAGGAGAAATAAAAAACGAAAATCCTGGGACGAGGAAAGAGTGTAGTATCGTAATTTGGATAGGAAGGGGAGGTCTTGTTTGGGTGAAGAGAAGAAAAGAATATGAGGGAGGGAAAAAGGAAATGGAGAACCGTAATTTCTGAGGAGATTGAGGCCTTTGATTGGGTGAGGGACAATGAAAAGAATATTGGAATGAAGGAGAGAACGGACAACCTAGAAGAAGAAAGAGTTTTGTATCGAATTTGGAGAGGATAAAGGAAGAGAATTGGTTATATTTGAGTTGGGTGAAAAGGAGAAAATTCGGAAGGACGAGAAGAAAAGAGTAGGAAAGTATCCTTAAAGCTGAAGAGAGTGTGGTATCGGATATGAGGGGGAAAGAATGGCCTTGGTTTGGGTAAATGGGGAGGTGGTGAAAGTGAAAAGATTGGAATATCGCGGAGGCAACTGTTGGAGTAATTTAGAATGGAGTTTAGATTAAAATGATTTGGTTGGGAAATACTTTGAGGAATAATCGGAGAAGCGGAATTTTCTAAATAAATTCCGGCTGGAGAGGATTAATAGGCGATTATAATGCCGTCGGGGCTGCACTAATTGATTAATTTCTTTGTTGGGGATAGAATTGGCAAAGCGGTGGCGATAGAATCAATAAGGAAGGAAGGACAAATGCGTGGATGGGGAAATTAACGAGATGAAGGAGGAAAGGAGACGATGCAAGAATGTGTGCGAAGTAAAGGATTGATAAATGTTTAAAGGTGGCTAGGAGAAAAGAGGATGGTGTGATGGTAGGAACGTATGTTATGTGACAGTGGAAAGAGTGAGAGGTCCTATTATGTACGATATTGGGCCGACGGGGGATTGTCGTTGGCTGGTGTAATAGGTGCGTGCACTGGGGCGGTCGTTTAAAGTATAAAGAGGAATGCGAAAGAATGTGCGAAGAGAAGGAATTCTTATGCGTAGCTAAAGTATGTAGGAGGAAAAGAGATAGTGCGATTGCGAGGAACGTATGTTATGTGACAAAGGAGAGAGTGAAAGGTGATGTTATGTACGATATCAGGCCGACGGGGAATTGTCTTTGGCTGGTGTGATAGGTACGTGCACTGGGGCGGTCGTTAAAAGTGGAAAGAAGAATGCGAAGGAATGATTAAATAAATTAAATAGATTAGAATTAGATGAAGGTGATTAAATTATTCGGAACCAAAGGTAAGTGATCGTGCCGAGGATTGCAAGGTCGTCGGGGAAAATTTGTTGAGGCGATTTGAGGGTCGTCGGAGTATGATAGGATAGTAGTGAATAATGTTTTGTAATGATTGGATTTTATAAAACAAAATTAATTAAGGATGGGAAGGTGAATTTGCCAATGATTTGTTATACAAGATCAGAGAAAATAAAAAGGCCGTCGGTAGAAAGTTGCACTATAAGGGATAAGGCCGTTGAGTGAAGGAGTGAGCAAATTAATTGGATTTTTATTCTGATTGATTGAAATAAATGAGCTGAAGGATTTATTGATATTTTAAAGGAAGAGGAAAGGGGATGGCGTGATGGTAGGAACGTATGTTATGTGAAAGAGGAAGGAGTGAGAAGTCCTATTATGTACGATATTTGGCCGACGGGGGATTGTCGTTGGCTGGTGTAATAGGTACGTGCGATGGGGCGGTCGTGAAAAGTATAAAGAGGAATGCGAAAGAATGTGCGAAGAGAAGGAATTCTTATGCGTAGCTAAAGTATGCAGGAGGAAAAGGATAGCGCGGAACGTATGTTATGTGACAAAGGAGAGAGTGAGAGGTAATGTTATGTACGATATTGGGCCGACGGGGAATTGTCGTTGGCTGGTGTAATAGGTACGTGCGCTGGGGCGGTCGTAAAAGTGGAAAGAGGAATGCGAAAGAATGTGCGAAGAGAAGGAATTCTTATGCGTGGCTAAAGTATGTAGGAGGAAAAGAGATAGTGCGATTGTGAGGAACGTATGTTATGTGACAATGGAGAGAGTGAGAGGTGATGTTATGTACGATATTGGGCCGACGGGGATTGTCTTTGGCTGGTGTAATAGGTACGTGCACTGGGGCGGTCGTTAAAAGTGGAAAGAAGAATGCGAAGGAATGATTAAATAAATTAAATAGATTAGAATTAGATAAAGGTGATTAAATTATTCGGAACCAAAGGTAAGTGATCGTGCCGAGGATTGCAAGGCCGTCGGGGAAAATTTGTTGAGGCGATTTGGGGATCGTCGGAGTATGATAGGATAGTAGTGAATAATATTTTGTAATGATTGGATTTTATAGAACAAAATTAATTAAGGATGGGAAGGTTAATTTGCCAATGATTTGTTATACAAGATCAGAGAAAATAAAAAGGCCGTCGGTAGAAAGTTGCACTATGAGGGATAAGGCCGTTGAGTGCAGGAGTGAGCAAATTAATTGGATTTTTATTCTGATTGATTGAAATAAATGGGCTGAAGGATTTATTGATATTTTAAAGGAAGAGGAAAGGGGATGGCGTGATGGTAGGAACGTATGTTATGTGAAAGAGGAAGGAGTGAGAAGTCCTATTATGTACGATATTAGGCCGACGGGGGATTGTCGTTGGCTGGTGTAATAGGTGCGTGCGATGGGGCGGTCGTGAAAAGTATAAAGAGGAATGCGAAAGAATGTGCGAAGAGAAGGAATTCTTATGCGTGGCTAAAGTATGTAGGAGGAAAAAGGATAGCGCGATTGTGAGGAACGTATGTTATGTGACAAAGGAGAGAGTGAGAGGCAATGTTATGTACGATATTGGGCCGACGGGGAATTGTCGTTGGCTGGTGTAATAGGTACGTGCGCTGGGGCGGTCGTAAAAGTGGAAAGAGGAATGCGAAAGAATGTGCGAAGAGAAGGAATTCTTATGCGTAGCTAAAGTATGCAGGAGGAAAAAGGATAGCGCGATTGTGAGGAACGTATGTTATGTGACAAAGGAGAGAGTGAGAGGTAATGTTATGTATGATATTGGGCCGACGGGGAATTGTCTTTGGCTGGTGTAATAGGTACGTGCACTGGGGCGGTCGTTAAAAGTGGAAAGAAGAATGCGAAGGAATGATTAAATAAATTAAATAGATTAGAATTAGATGAAGGTGATTAAATTATTCGGAACCAAAGGTAAGTGATCGTGCCGAGGATTGCAAGGCCGTCGGGGAAAATTTGTTGAGGCGATTTGAGGGTCGTCGGAGTATGATAGGATAGTAGTGGATAATATTTTGTAATGATTGGGTTTTATAGAACAAAATTAATTAAGGATGGGAAGGTTAATTTGCCAATGATTTGTTATACAAGATCAGAGAAAATAAAAAGGCCGTCGGTAGAAAGTTGCACTATGAGGGATAAGGCCGTTGAGTGCAGGAGTAAGCAAGTTAATTGGTTTTTTATTCTGATTGATTGAAATAAATGAGCTGAAGGATTTATTGATATTTTAAATGAAGAGAAGATGTCAAGGTTTACAAGGGAAGGTTTGATAAAGGGTTTTTATAAGTCGTTATGATGATGGAATAATTAATTAATTAATTTATTAATTCAATTAATTAATTAATAATTAATTGAATAATTAGGAGTAATGTGAATAAAATAATCGGGGAATGGAACTGATTTATAGACTAGGTCAGGAATTGCAATTATCCGTTAGGTGAAATTAATATTTGCAAAAGGCCGTCGGGGAAACGAGAGGACAACGTAATTATAATTTAAATTGCTCGATTAGATTGAATATAAAGGAATAAAATGTAAGGATAAAGATGGAAATGGAATGGATTACGAGGGCCGTCGGGGAAGTTGATTATCGATAGTAAAAATTATAATTTTAATCGGCAATAGTGATTTGAATTTTTACTAAGAAGAAGAACGATTAAGAAATGATTATTTAATTCGACCAACGATCAAATAAAATAGAGCTGGAATAATGAAGGCCGTCAGGGAAAAGTTATATTTGATCGATAAAAGGCCGTCTGGGGAAGGATTGAGCAACAGTGTTGGAATTTAATTTAGGTTTAATTCAATTGTATAAAGGGGAAGATTTATTGGAGTGCAAAGGAGGAAGGGGCAATAGAAGGAATTATTGGAAGTTTGATTAATAATCGGGAAATGATTGATCGGGTGTTTAAATTGCCGTCGGCAAAAAAGAAGATCGGTTAATTGGCAAGGAATGAATGGGTTTATTCAGAAAATTTCAATATTTGAGAGGATAGAAAGAGAGAGAGATTGTTGAGGAGGAATTATGGTGTACGTGACTTTCGGAGCCTTGGAAAAATGTTAAACCGGGTATGTGTAAAAGTATTTTAGACGTGGGAGTGTGAGAAGTGGAGAATGGAATAACCAACTCAGTTACGCCTCGAATTGTAATATTTTGCAGGTGCGCGAGGGGAGAATATGGAATAGGAGGAACGGCAATGGAAAATACACGATGCGATCGCGGGTGGAATTTAAATGCAGGATGGGAATTGCCCGGTGTGAAAATAATTATCTATGTTACGCCTCGGTTTGGAATATACCGCAGGTACAGTGTGTAAGCGTAGGAATACGAACACGGGGGAAAGCAAATGGTAATACACGGTGCGGTCGGGGGTAGAATTTAAATGGAGAATAGGGATAACCCGGCAGGTGCGGAAAATAATTATGGCGTACGTGGCAATTTAACCAAAGGGAAATGGATAATATATTGTGGGTTGAACGGCTATTGGTGAAATCGGGGTGTGTTACGTAAAATTATTATTTTGTGGGAGTTTGTGCAAGGGGAATAGGAATAATAAAATTGTCCGTCTTGGAATAGCCCAGAGGGTGCGAAAAAATAACTGTGGTGTGTGTAGTATTTTGAAAGGGGGTGCCTGATTTGAATTGCCGTTAACGGTCGGTTGGGATTATTTGGGAAGATTTTAAGCTCTATCAATAAAATAGAAATACAGTTTAATCGGCAATAGTAATTTGAAATTAATTAAGAAGAAGAACGATTAAGAAATGATAATTTGATTCGACCAACGATCAAATAGAGCAGGAATAATGAAGGCCGTCGGGGAAAGTTATATTTGATCGATAAAAGGCCGTCTGGGGAAAAAATGAACAATAGTGTTGGAATTTAATTAAGGTATTATTCAATTGTATAATAGGAAGTTTTATTGGAGTGCAAAGGAGGAAGGGGCAATAGAAAGAATTAGAATAATCGGAAAAATGATTGATTGGGTGATTAAATTGCCGACGGCAACAATGAAGATCGGTTAATTGGCAAGGAATGAATGGGTTTATTCAGAAAATTTCAATATTTGAGAGGATAGAAAGAGAGAGAGATTGTTGAGGAGGAATTATGGTGTACGTGACTTTCGGAGCCTTGGAAAAATGTTAAACCGAGTATGTGTAAAAGTATTTTAGACGTGGGAGTGTGAGAAGTGGAGAATGGAATAACCAACTCAGTTACGCCTCGAATTGTAATATTCCGCAGGTGCGCGAGGGAAGAATATGGAATAGGAGGAACGGCAATGGAAAATACACGATGCGGTCGCGGGTGGAATTTAAATGCAGGATGGGAATTGCCCGGTGTGAAAATAATTATCTATGTTACGCCTCGGTTTGGAATATACCGCAGGTACAGTGTGTAAGCGTAGGAATACGAACACGGGGGAAAGCAAATGGTAATACACGGTGCGGTCGGGGGTAGAATTTAAATGGAGAATAGGGATAACCCGGCAGGTGCGGAAAAAAATTATGGCGTACGTGGCAAATTAACCAAAGGGAAATGGATAATGTATTGTGGGTTGAACGGCTATTGGTGAAATCGGGGTGTGTTACGTAAAATTATTATTTTGTGGGAGTTTGTGCGAGGGGAAAAACGAAAAATAAAAATTGCCCGTCTTGGAATAGCCCAGAGGGTGCGAAAAAAATAACTGTGGTGTGTGTGGTATTTTGAAAGGGGGGTGCCTGATTTGAATAGCCGTTAACGGTCGGTTGGGATTATTTGGGAAGATTTTAAGCTTTAGTATGCAAGATTAAGAGGATTCTGCTCGAGGGTCTACGATAATCTATTTTAATTTAAACTATCTTATTATCTAAATATTTGCCGGTTTGATGAGGTGTTAGCGTTGGGAGGATGCTTCGTTGTTCGATGAATAAATCTTCTCGCAGTCGGACGAAACAGCGCTCTGGAGTACAAACACACACGCAAAAAACACGGCACTACAC
>NW_026525902.1:20000-25000 GCF_943734725.1 Anopheles marshallii | reverse complement strand
TTAGAACCTCGCTCTATATTCAACTTTCAGATACCTCAAAGCTCAACTTATGTGGTCTGCTATTGCTCTTGAACGGGTACAATATCTGACAGAGGGGGGTTTTTGGCCCAAATTATGCATTATTAGTTTAACCTCCGTCGCAGAACCACATTTGACCAGGTCGAGAAAAAAATTTTTTCGTGACGACCTGGTCCCCCATAGTAGGGAATGAACATGACATCTTAACCATATTTGACCATTTTCAAATTTCTCGTCGCGGAATCATGACTTTACTAGTAAAATTTGTTCCGGGTAGGGACCTCCCATACAAAATTTTCATCGCTCCAAAAGTGATTTCGTTTCACTTTTCAACATTTACAAGGTCCATAAATCATGTTTTGAGACGATATGGAAAAAAAAATTTTTTGCCCGTCTCGACCAACTCGACCGATGGTGACCACAGCAGGGTGCTCCATACAAATTTTCCTTATGTGGAATTTTCAGTGTAAAATAAGGTTTCTCCAATCGATCGCGGGTTTCACTTTTCATCATTTGCTAGGTCTAACTATGATGTTTTGAGTGGTCCCGCAAAAATTTTTTCTCTTGGCCAGTCGACCCTTTCGTCCATGTCGGTGTGTTCTGCAGTAGGGTGCTCCATACAAATTTTCCTTATGTGGAATTTTTCAGTGTAAAATAAGGTTTCTCCAATCGATCGCGGGTTTCACTTTTCATCATTTGCTAGGTCTAACTATGATGTTTTGAGTGGTCCCGCAAAAATTTTTTCTTGGACCGGGCCTTCCTTCCCGGCCCTGTCGGTGTGCTCTGCAGTAGGGTGCTCCATACAAATTTTCCTTATGTGGAATTTTTCAGTGTAAAATAAGGTTTCTCCAATCGATCGCGGGTTTCACTTTTCATCATTTGCTAGGTCTAACTATGATGTTTTGAGTGGTCCCGCAAAAATTTTTTCTTGGACCGGGCCTTCCTTCCCGGCCCTGTCGGTGTGCTCTGCAGTAGGGTGCTCCATACAAATTTTCCTTATGTGGAATTTTTCAGTGTAAAATAAGGTTTCTCCAATCGATCGCGGGTTTCACTTTTCATCATTTGCTAGGTCTAACTATGATGTTTTGAGTGGTCCCGCAAAAATTTTTTCTCTTAGCCAGTCGACCCTTTCGTCCATGTCGGTGTGTTCTGCAGTAGGGTGCTCCATACAAATTTTCCTTATGTGGAATTTTTCAGTGTAAAATAAGGTTTCTCCAATCGATCGCGGGTTTCACTTTTCATCATTTGCTAGGTCTAACTATGATGTTTTGAGTGGTCCCGCAAAAATTTTTTCTTGGACCGGGCCTTCCTTCCCGGCCCTGTCGGTGTGCTCTGCAGTAGGGTGCTCCATACAAATTTTCCTTATGTGGAATTTTTCAGTGTAAAATAAGGTTTCTCCAATCGATCGCGGGTTTCACTTTTCATCATTTGCTAGGTCTAACTATGATGTTTTGAGTGGTCCCGCAAAAATTTTTTCTTGGACCGGGCCTTCCTTCCCGGCCCTGTCGGTGTGCTCTGCAGTAGGGTGCTCCATACAAATTTTCCTTATGTGGAATTTTTCAGTGTAAAATAAGGTTTCTCCAATCGATCGCGGGTTTCACTTTTCATCATTTGCTAGGTCTAACTATGATGTTTTGAGTGGTCCCGCAAAAATTTTTTCTTGGACCGGGCCTTCCTTCCCGGCCCTGTCGGTGTGCTCTGCAGTAGGGTGCTCCATACAAATTTTCCTTATGTGGAATTTTTCAGTGTAAAATAAGGTTTCTCCAATCGATCGCGGGTTTCACTTTTCATCATTTGCTAGGTCTAACTATGATGTTTTGAGTGGTCCCGCAAAAATTTTTTCTTGGACCGGGCCTTCCTTCCCGGCCCTGTCGGTGTGCTCTGCAGTAGGGTGCTCCATACAAATTTTCCTTATGTGGAATTTTTCAGTGTAAAATAAGGTTTCTCCAATCGATCGCGGGTTTCACTTTTCATCATTTGCTAGGTCTAACTATGATGTTTTGAGTGGTCCCGCAAAAATTTTTTCTTGGACCGGGCCTTCCTTCCCGGCCCTGTCGGTGTGCTCTGCAGTAGGGTGCTCCATACAAATTTTCCTTATGTGGAATTTTTCAGTGTAAAATAAGGTTTCTCCAATCGATCGCGGGTTTCACTTTTCATCATTTGCTAGGTCTAACTATGATGTTTTGAGTGGTCCCGCAAAAATTTTTTCTTGGACCGGGCCTTCCTTCCCGGCCCTGTCGGTGTGCTCTGCAGTAGGGTGCTCCATACAAATTTTCCTTATGTGGAATTTTTCAGTGTAAAATAAGGTTTCTCCAATCGATCGCGGGTTTCACTTTTCATCATTTGCTAGGTCTAACTATGATGTTTTGAGTGGTCCCGCAAAAATTTTTTCTTGGACCGGGCCTTCCTTCCCGGCCCTGTCGGTGTGCTCTGCAGTAGGGTGCTCCATACAAATTTTCCTTATGTGGAATTTTTCAGTGTAAAATAAGGTTTCTCCAATCGATCGCGGGTTTCACTTTTCATCATTTGCTAGGTCTAACTATGATGTTTTGAGTGGTCCCGCAAAAATTTTTTCTTGGACCGGGCCTTCCTTCCCGGCCCTGTCGGTGTGCTCTGCAGTAGGGTGCTCCATACAAATTTTCCTTATGTGGAATTTTTCAGTGTAAAATAAGGTTTCTCCAATCGATCGCGGGTTTCACTTTTCATCATTTGCTAGGTATAACTATGATGTTTTGAGTGGTCCCGCAAAAATTTTTTCTTGGACCGGGCCTTCCTTCCCGGCCCTGTCGGTGTGCTCTGCAGTAGGGTGCTCCATACAAATTTTCCTTATGTGGAATTTTTCAGTGTAAAATAAGGTTTCTCCAATCGATCGCGGGTTTCACTTTTCATCATTTGCTAGGTCTAACTATGATGTTTTGAGTGGTCCCGCAAAAATTTTTTCTTGGACCGGGCCTTCCTTCCCGGCCCTGTCGGTGTGCTCTGCAGTAGGGTGCTCCATACAAATTTTCCTTATGTGGAATTTTTCAGTGTAAAATAAGGTTTCTCCAATCGATCGCGGGTTTCACTTTTCATCATTTGCTAGGTCTAACTATGATGTTTTGAGTGGTCCCGCAAAAATTTTTTCTTGGACCGGGCCTTCCTTCCCGGCCCTGTCGGTGTGCTCTGCAGTAGGGTGCTCCATACAAATTTTCCTTATGTGGAATTTTTCAGTGTAAAATAAGGTTTCTCCAATCGATCGCGGGTTTCACTTTTCATCATTTGCTAGGTCTAACTATGATGTTTTGAGTGGTCCCGCAAAAATTTTTTCTTGGACCGGGCCTTCCTTCCCGGCCCTGTCGGTGTGCTCTGCAGTAGGGTGCTCCATACAAATTTTCCTTATGTGGAATTTTTCAGTGTAAAATAAGGTTTCTCCAATCGATCGCGGGTTTCACTTTTCATCATTTGCTAGGTCTAACTATGATGTTTTGAGTGGTCCCGCAAAAATTTTTTCTTGGACCGGGCCTTCCTTCCCGGCCCTGTCGGTGTGCTCTGCAGTAGGGTGCTCCATACAAATTTTCCTTATGTGGAATTTTTCAGTGTAAAATAAGGTTTCTCCAATCGATCGCGGGTTTCACTTTTCATCATTTGCTAGGTCTAACTATGATGTTTTGAGTGGTCCCGCAAAAATTTTTTCTTGGACCGGGCCTTCCTTCCCGGCCCTGTCGGTGTGCTCTGCAGTAGGGTGCTCCATACAAATTTTCCTTATGTGGAATTTTTCAGTGTAAAATAAGGTTTCTCCAATCGATCGCGGGTTTCACTTTTCATCATTTGCTAGGTCTAACTATGATGTTTTGAGTGGTCCCGCAAAAATTTTTTCTCTTGGCCAGTCGACCCTTTCGTCCATGTCGGTGTGTTCTGCAGTAGGGTGCTCCAACCAAGTTTTCCTAATGAAAGTTTTTCGTGGTTTCGTGTGAGTTAAAAACTCCGGAACTTGGCTTATTTTCACCATAATTTCCACATATGGTGACCAACTCAATAAACGTTTTGTGCGTATCCTATGGACAGTTTTTCGCGTTCAACTTGGTGAACTAGGGTTGTTTTCCCGAAGGGTAGAAAAATCTGGACTTAGCCAAATTTTGAAATCTCCAACCAATCTTGGCCTGTTAGATTATCTTGGTTGGGTTGCTATGGGCTGCTACGGCCTACTTGATAGGCAATGTTTCAACTCTTGGAAGCTTTCGTGGTTGCTAAGCACTGTTCGTGGCCTTCTTGATAGAAATGGCTTATCGTGGCCATGGACTTAGCAACATTTTGAATTCTCCAACCAATCTTGGCCTGTTAGATTATCTTGGTTGGTTTGCTATGGGCTGGTACGGCCTACTTGATAGGCAATGTTTCAACTCTTGGAAGCTTTCGTGGTTGTTTAGAACTGTCCATGGCCTTCTTGATAGAAATGGCTTATGGTGGCCATGGACTTAGCAAAATTTTGAAGTCTCCAACCAATCTTGGCCTGTTAGAGTATCTTGGTTGGGTTGCTATGGGCTGGTACGGCCTACTTGATAGGCAATGTTTCAACTCTTGGAAGCTTTCGTGGTTGCTAAGCACTGTTCGTGGCCTTCTTGATAGAAATGGCTTATGGTGGCCATGGACTTAGCAAAATTTTGAATTCTCCAACCAATCTTGGCCTGTTAGAGTATCTTGGTTGGGTTGCTATGGGCTGGTACGGCCTACTTGATAGGCAATGTTTCAACTCTTGGAAGCTTTCGTGGTTGCTAAGCACTGTCCATGGCCTTCTTGATAGAAATGGCTTATGGTGGCCATGGACTTAGCCAAATTTTGAAGTCTCCAACCAATCTTGGCCTGTTAGAGTATCTTGGTTGGGTTGCTATGGGCTGCTACGGCCTACTTGATAGGCAATGTTTCAACTCTTGGAAGCTTTCGTGGTTGTTTAGAACTGTCCATGGCCTTCTTGATAGAAATGGCTTATGGTGGCCATGGACTTA
>NW_026525902.1:10000-17500 GCF_943734725.1 Anopheles marshallii | reverse complement strand
CCCACCCCTTAAGGGGGGGGAGTTTTTCGTGGGCAGGTTTTTGTTGAATATTAAGGCGAATTGTGAACCGATCCGGACGATTAAGGTGTCGTTGGATGCGTCTCGGTAAGACGCATCTTACAAAATTTTGTATGTGTGTGTGTGTGCGTTACACCGGAAGTGGCACTTGAAAAACTGTGAGTTTTTGGTGGGGGACCGTTTTACCCCCCAAAAAGTGCGTTAGTGATCTTAAAAACACTTGAGGACTATAAGTGAGAATATCCCGCGTCGATAGAGTGGTCTAACATTTTTGTGCGACGAACCGTTGCGGAGTTATAGGCTTCCAAAGTTGGAGGTTTTGGCGATTTCCGGCGTCTTTCGTTCCCATACATTTTGTATGGGACAGCTGTTCGGTGGCGCGTTCTTGGCCGAGTACCGTGTGTTTCTGTGTGCGTGCGTGTGTGCGAGTGTTTGGAGTGAAAATCGGCCGTATCAGCCAGGCCACGCGTGCCAGGGCTTTGGTTTCACGTGTCCGGCCCCCGATCCTGGCCGCCGACCCCCCACCCAAATTTCACCCCCCCACCTATCAAGGGGGGGGAGTTTTTCGTGGGCAGGTTTTTGTTGAATATTAAGGCGAATTGTGAACCGATCCGGACGATTAAGGTGTCGTTGGATGCGTCTCGGTAAGACGCATCTTACAAAATTTTGTATGTGTGTGTGTGTGCGTTACACCGGAAGTGGCACTTGAAAAACTGTGAGTTTTTGGTGGGGGACCGTTTTACCCCCCAAAAAGTGCGTTAGTGATCTTAAAAACACTTGAGGACCATAAGTGAGAATATCCCGCGTCGATAGAGTGGTCTAACATTTTTGTGCGACGAACCGTTGCGGAGTTATAGGCTTCCAAAGTTGGAGGTTTTGGCGATTTCCGGCGTCTTTCGTTCCCATACATTTTGTATGGGACAGCTGTTCGGTTGCGCGTTCTTGGCCGAGTACCGTGTGTCGTCGCGTGTGACGTCAGTGCAAAGTACCGGTTTGCGCCCGATCTGGCGTTGTCGCCGCGAGTGTGCTGAAGAACATAACGGTAAAGCCCGGTGCAAGCGCACCGAAAAGTGTAACTTTTTGGCAAAGTGCACGATTTAAGGCACTTTCCGTTTGCCGTGTGTTCCTGTGTGCGTGCGTGTGTGCGAGTGTTTGGAGTGAAAATCGGCCGTATCAGCCAGGCCACGCGTGCCAGGGCTTTGGTTTCAAGTGTCCGGCCCCCGATCCTGGCCGCCGACCCCCCACCCAAATTTCACCCCCCCACCTATCAAGGGGGGGGAGTTTTTCGTGGGCAGGTTTTTGTTGAATATTAAGGCGAATTGTGAACCGATCCGGACGATTAAGGTGTCGTTGGATGCGTCTCGGTAAGACGCATCTTACAAAATTTTGTATGTGTGTGTGTGTGCGTTACACCGGAAGTGGCACTTGAAAAACTGTGAGTTTTTGGTGGGGGACCGTTTTACCCCCCAAAAAGTGCGTTAGTGATCTTAAAAACACTTGAGGACTATAAGTGAGAATATCCCGCGTCGATAGAGTGGTCTAACATTTTTGTGCGACGAACCGTTGCGGAGTTATAGGCTTCCAAAGTTGGAGGTTTTGGCGATTTCCGGCGTCTTTCGTTCCCATACATTTTGTATGGGACAGCTGTTCGGTTGCGCGTTCTTGGCCGAGTACCGTGTGTTTCTGTGTGCGTGCGTGTGTGCGAGTGTTTGGAGTGAAAATCGGCCGTATCAGCCAGGCCACGCGTGCCAGGGCTTCGATTTCACGTGTCCGGCCCCCGATCCTGGCCGCCGACCCCCCACCCAAATTTCACCCCCCCACCCCTTAAGGGGGGGGAGTTTTTCGTGGACCACCTTTCTATTTTTAATAAGGTGTAGGGTGGTCGGATCGGGACGTTTGGGGTATCGGTGGAAAGGTCTTGACAAGACGCATCCATTGAGACCTTGTGAGCGCGTCTGTGTGCGGTCTACCGGAAGTGGTGCCCGAAAAACCGTAGTTTTTCGGTTCCGGTAGATTTTGCCCCCCCTTAGGCGAATTCAACGGTACGAAAATAGTGCGAAACGCTTAGTGAGAACAGTGCGCTTCGTTTGAGGGGTCTACCGTTTCCATACGTGCAAAACTCGCTGAGATATAGGCCCCCAAACTTAGACATTTTCGTGTTTCCGGTGTGTCGGGACCGGTTTTTCTTAAGTAAGTACGAAAGTTTGTACCAAGGC
The DNA here is from genome assembly GCF_943734725.1 of Anopheles marshallii. Taxonomy (NCBI): domain Eukaryota; kingdom Metazoa; phylum Arthropoda; class Insecta; order Diptera; family Culicidae; genus Anopheles; species Anopheles marshallii. The sequence continues at coordinate 15,266 of NW_026525902.1, read as the reverse complement.
GTTATTTCGTTTAAACGTGTCTCGACGGGGGGCAAAAATCCCCGTCGATCGAGCCCTCGCGCGTGCGATTCGGACTAAAACTCGCGGAGCTACGAAGGAGTGAAAAGTTTGATAAGTAGTTTGATAACTATTTATGCACTTATCAGACTTAGTGTAAAATCCTTAAAAGTGTGATTACTCGGCCATCCTTTGGGCTAGGGACACGCCCGAGGCATCGTTGGAAAGGTCTCGGCGAGAGGCAGCGGACCGCCACCCCCCCTTCCCCCTCCCATTTACCCCCTCCCCTACAGGAGGGAAAAGGCCGGTGCGAAGAGCGATTTTAACGTGTGGGGAGTCAATCAACGCGCTACGTCGCCGCGAGTCGGGGAGAACACCTCCCCCGACTCCCCCCCCCCTCCACCCTCACCCGTAACAGTGAGAGGTGGAGATGTCGTCGACGGGGCGAACCCTCCGTTCCAGGACGGAGTCAACGGAGGAGAGGCCGGCGAAGCTCTCCACTATTCTGGAGCCGCGAGTGGCTCTTACACGAACATCTGTTCCGGGAGCGAAGCAGCAGTCCCCGGAAATGTCGGAGCTGAGACAGCTCCTCAATGAGACGTCGCTCACCAACGAGCAGCTGCGAGCGACGATCGTGGGTCTGCAACAGGAGATCCAGATGCTCCGGCAGCAGTTGGAAACAAATGCTGTGCAGGCCCGGCAAGATTTGCAGCTGGCCCGAGAGGAAGCCCGGATGCGCGAGACGCTGGCTCGTGAAGACATTGAGCGCCTGCGCAACGAGCTGAGGGAGGAGCGAGCCAGCTTCCAAGAGCTCCTTGCACAGACGCTGGGCTATGGAGGCAGCCAGAAGCAGCAGTGGCAGCAGCAGCAGCAGCAACAGCAGCAGCAGCAGCAGCAACAGCAACGTCGTGAGCAGCAGCAGCAACAGCGACAGCAGGGAGCGGTGTCGGCAACGGCAGCTCCGCTTTCAGACCCGGAAGGCGGCTCCTGGGCTGAAGTGGTGCGTCGTAAGCCGGCCCGGCAACCGGGGAACAAGCCGCAGCAACAGCAGCAGCAGTGGCCGCAACTACCGCAACGGGCAGCGGTTCAGCGTCAGCCGATCGCAGGACCGTCTAAGCAGCAGCCCCAGCAACATCAGGGACAACAGGCCCGGGATAGCCAGCCTGGAGCACAACGAGGAGGTCGGCGTCAGCGGCAGCGAAAAACCAAGCCGGACGCTATTGAAATCGCCCCAGCTGAGGGACAAACCTGGACGGAGGTGTACCAGGCTGTCCGAACGGCTCCAGAAATGGAGAAACATGCTGAGGCCCTAGGCGTCGGGCGACGCACCACACGCTCCAGGCTTGTCATGGAACTGAAGGAGAGCGCGGACGCTGCAGAAGTTCTGCAGTGCATCAAGCAGGTCTGCGCAAAGGCAGAACGGCCGGCCTCAGCTCGGCTGGTCACGCCTATGGTCGAAATCCGGTTGGACGCTGTCGACCCTTTAGCGAAGGAGACCGATGTGGCGATGGCGCTGACCAACCTGTGCCAATGCGAGGTGGAGGAGACATCGGTTCGCCTGCGACCTGCCTGGGACGGCACGAAAGTGGCGATAGTCCGCGTAACAGCCAGAGCTGCGGAGGGTCTGGTCGACAAGAGCGTCAAGATCAAATACACATCGTGTCTGATCCGGAAGGTGGCTCCTCTGCAGGCGCGTCAGCAACGGTGCTACAAGTGCCTCGAGATGGGGCACGTCCGAGCTGCGTGCAGGAGCGAAGTGGACCGCTCGACAAGCTGCATTCGCTGCGGGAAGCCGGATCACCAGGCGAAGAGCTGCACGGCGGAGGTGCGCTGCGTCGTGTGCAGCGGCCCGCACCCGGTCGGGCATCCGACGTGCCGGCGCTAAAAGTGCTGCAAGTGAACCTCGGGCGAAGCCGGGCAGCCCAAGACCTCATGCTGCAGACGGCTCGCGAGTTAGGGGCTCAGGTGGTGCTTGCCTGCGAACTATATCGACCACCTCGGGATGATCCGCGGTGGGCCATCGATGCGGAACAGAGCGTGGCGATAATAGCAACAGGGGCGTACCCTATTCAACGGCTTTGGGGGAGCGTCGTCCCGGGACTCGTGGTGGCCACCATAGCGGGAGTAACGTTCGCCAGCTGCTACGTGCCACCCAGCAGCGGCATCGAAGACTTCGAAAGCTTCCTCGGTGCGGTGGAGGTGTCGCTGGTCGGACACGCAACATCAGTCCTGGCCGGGGACTTCAACGCCTGGAACGAGGAGTGGGGGAGTGCGCGCACCACCCGGAAGGGGCAGGAGCTCCTGAGCGTGGTGGAGCAGCTGGCGCTGCATACGCTGAACCGCGGCAACGTGCCCACTTTCAAGGGCAACGGGGTTGCGCGGGAAAGCGTTGTTGACGTTTCCTTTGCCAGCCAAACTATTGCGCGACCGGACTCCTGGCGCGTGCTCGATCGCTTTTCCAGCAGCGACCATGCCTACGTCCAGTTCCAGGTGGGCGTCCCAGGACAACGCCCCAAGCGACGAGGCCAGCAGCAGCAGCGAAGTCGAGACGGGACAGCCAGACACGCCGGGACCCGGTGGAAGACGACGCAATTCGATAACAAGTGCTTCGACATCGCCCTCACATGCGGCCACTTTGAGCAGGTCGCAACTCCGGAGGGGCTGATCGGCGGACTGACCCAGGCGTGCGATGAGATCATGGAGAGAGTACACGGGGCTACTTTCCATCGCAAGCCCCAGGTGTACTGGTGGTCTCCAGAGATTGAGCGCCTGAGGGAGGAATGCGGAGCAGCGGAGGCCGCCCATCGCAGGGCCCAACCTCCGGAACGTGCGGTGACGTCGGCCAGGCTGCAGAACTGTCGACGATTGCTGCAGGCCGCCATTCACAGCAGTAAGGAAGACAGTATGCAAGAGCTGATCGATGGGGTCGAAGCCGAGGTGTTCGGACTCGGTTACAAGGTTGTTCGAGCAAAACTACGTAACAGGGCACCACCGGAAACGGACCGAGCCGTACTAGGTCCGATCGTCGAAGCCTTGTTCCCGGACCATCCGGCATTTGAGTGGCCGGACATCGACGCGTGCAGTGAGGCTCTGAGACCGGTCACGAGCTCGGAAATTCTTTCGCTGGCCGAGCGGATGGCCACCTCCAAGGCGCCAGGGCTGGACGGCATCCCGAATGCCGCAGTGAAGGCGGCAATGCGGAAGCACCCGGAGGTCTTCGCCAAGGTGTACAATCAGCTGCTCGAGCGAGGGGAGTTTCCTGCGGCATGGAAGGAGGCACGCCTTGTGTTGGTCACGAAGCCAGGTAAGCCGCCGGGCGATCCGTCGTCGCACCGCCCGCTACTAATGCTGGGAGCAGTCGCCAAGGGGTTCGAACGGCTGATTTTAGATCGGCTGAACGACCACTTGGAGGACAGCGATGCTCCTCGGCTGTCAGCAAGGCAGTACGGGTTCCGGCGCGGTCGTTCCACGCTTCAGGCCATCGAGCGGGTGATCGAGCGAGGACAACACGCGAGGACGTTTCACCGCACCAACCAGCGGGATCCTCGATGTCTGGTGGTGGCAGCACTGGACGTCAGGAACGCCTTTAACTCTGCCAGCTGGAAGGCGATCGCGGTTGCCCTGCAGAAGCTGATGGTTCCTGCAGCCCTCCAGAAAATATTGCGCAGCTACTTTTCTGAGAGGAGGCTGGTGTACGAGACCAGCGAGGGGCCAGTGCGTCGTACGGTCACGGCGGGCGTTCCACAGGGCTCAATCCTGGGCCCAACCCTGTGGAACGCGATGTACGACGGCGTGCTTCGGCTGGTGCTGCCTGAGGGCGCCGAAGTGATCGGCTTTGCGGATGACGTCGTGGTGCTGGCGAGCGGGACGACGCCGGAGGCAGCGACGGGACTGGCGGAGACGGCGGTAGCAATGATCAGCTCGTGGATGGCGCAACACCACCTGGAGCTTGCTCCGGCCAAGACCGAGCTGGTCATTGTGTCTACGATGAGACGAGACAACACCCGAGTCCCGGTGAGTATCAATGGCGTAGAGAAACTGCCGACCCGCACCTTGAAATATTTAGGAGTTGTCATCGAGGACCACCTGTCGTGGAGGCCACACGTAGAGCAGGCCACGACGAAAGCGCTCCGTGTGGCGCAGGGGATTTCCCGGCTGCTCCGAAATCATGGTGGGCCAAAGAGTGCGAAGCGGCGGCTGCTTGCATCGGTGGTGGACTCCACCCTCCGCTACGCCGCGCCGATTTGGCACGAGGCAGTCCGGCTCCGGGAGTGTTGCAGACAGCTGAACCGTGTGCAAGGACTGTACGCACGGCCAGTAGCTCGCACCTTCATTACAGTGCGCCATGAGGTGGCAACGGTCCTTGCCAGCGTCATCCCCATCGTGCTGCAGGTGACGGAAGACGCTCGCTGCTACCAGCGGCATCGGACGACGGGAGCAAGTCTACGCGAACTGCGCATCGAGGAGCGGACGAGGACAATTGACGAGTGGCAGCGTCAGTGGGACCAGCTAGAATCGGAAAGCCGCTACACCCGATGGGCGCACCGGACCATCCCAGACTTGGCGGCATGGAAGAACCGGCAACACGGGGAGATGACATTCCACCTCGCTCAGATCCTCTCCGGCCATGGGTTTTTCCATGAGTACTTGTGCGTGAAACATCTTGCACCATCCGCCGACTGTACCAGGTGCCCGGGAGTCCCGGAGACGGCCGAGCATGCCTTCTTCGACTGTCCGAGGTTCGCGGACGTCCGGCATGAATTACTCGGTGAGGACGACGAAGCGGCTGTGACGCCTGACAATCTTGTGGCGTTCATGCTTACCAGCCGAGCACGATGGAGCAAAGTTTGCGAGGCCGCTCGCATTATCACCACCACACTCCAACAGGAGTGGTATATCGAGCGGGCCACGAGCGCGCACGACGACATGCAGAGGGCCGCGCAAAGTCTGGACACCGCACACGAGGAGCTGGTGGCCTTACGTAATGAAAGGCGTAACGAGGCTCGTAGGCAGTTGACCATTGAGCGACGAGCTGCGAGGGGGGAAATACCACCAACCCACCCCGACGGGCGACTGCTGACGACGGAGGAGTTACAGGAGCGGGAGGAGCGTCATCGAACAGTTAGGAACAACGTGAGACGCTTCCGCGCGCGGCGAAGACTGCAGAATGAGGAGGCAGTGGACTGTAGAACGTACTTGTGGGCCCTCTTCGGGGTAGATGCATTCGAAGAGGAGGACGAAGATGGGCAATGAAAATAAAGGCCGCTAA
>NW_026525902.1:0-2500 GCF_943734725.1 Anopheles marshallii | reverse complement strand
CACTATGTGAGCTATTCCAACTTGTACGTTCAACTGGTGAACATTATGTTGTGAAGGCGAGCTCCACTGTACTTACCACCGGGTATGGTGTTCGTACAACCATCAGTAAACATGCGAACCAACGACGATCGAAGGAATGAATTCCGATCTCAGCATCGTTGGCTATGATCGGACAATTTACGGGCTTGCAATCCTCTACTTTCCAAGACCACAGTAGCGGTCTTCAACGTGCGTTCAACTTTCCAACACTTGTGAGCTATTCCAATCTATGCGTCCAACTGGTGAACATTATGTTGTGAAGTCGAGCTCCACTGTACTTACCACCGGGTATGGTGTTCGTACAACCATCAGTAAACATGTGAACCAACGACGATCGAAGGAATAAATTCCGTTCTCAGCATCGTTGGCTATAATCGGGCAATTTACGGGCTTGCAATCCTCTCCTTTCCATGACTACCGGAGCAGTCTGGAATGTGTGTTTCCAGCAATCCAACACTATGTGAGCTATTCCAATCTATGCGTCCAACTGGTGAACATTATGTTGTGAAGGCGAGCTCCACTGTACTTACCACCGGGTATGGTGTTCGTACAACCATCAGTAAACATGTGAACCAACGACGATCGAAGGAATAAATTCCGTTCTCAGCATCGTTGGCTATGATCGGGCAATTTACGGGCTTGCAATCCTCCTATGCACCTGGCAATGTATGGTAGTGTTTCCTGCTGCTTTCCTGATTTGGATGTGTACCATGGCCTTTATCAGGCACTCTCTACTAGCTCCGGAATCGAACCCTGATTCCCGCTTCCCGTCACAACCATGGTAGTCCTCTACACTACCATCAATAGTTGATGGGGCACAGTCAAGTGAAAGATCGGTACCAGACTTCAACTCAATCGGCCGATTGGTTTAACTAATAAGTGCACCGGTCCTACCACCTTCAGAAGCAGCATTCCCGGCCTGTTGCATGTATTAGCTCTGGTTTTCATCAATCTTCCCCTGCTGTGTTATACTGAGCTTATGCGGTTTCTCGATTGTCGTGCAAAGTGTGTTATCACACATACCCAATATGCTCAACTCTCATGTTCGTTTGACGCACCAAACTTTATTAGTGATGCACCACACAACAGGTTTTAATATACGCGATCGTGTGTGTTTCAGTGTGAACTTGGTGCGCCAAGTCCATTTGTGATGCATCACTTAGCTAACCATCTTTCGGGACTGTTTAGGGTATGTGCTCCTCCACATCTATGCTTACTCGTACACATTCTCTGTCAATAGGTTTAAGATCGGGCATTCTACCATATCATTGCCTTAATGCTTTCAAATCAAGGCTACCAGGGTAGCCTAATTGCGTTCGAAACTCAACTTGTGAGCTGTCGGCCCTAGAAGTTTTTTAGGCTGCTAGGACCTCTCTCTATATTTTGCCTTTGGACTTCTCGAAGCTCAACTTGTGAGCAGTTCCATGCACCACTACCCGTATCTCTTAGCTTAGTTCTAGCCATGTGCGTTCAAAGCTCAACGTTAAGCTGTGTCCTGCACCACAATCGTTATATAATAAGCTTATCTCTAAGCTTTTTTGCGTTCAATGCTCAACGTTAAGCTATCCCTTCGCTTAGAACCTCGCTCTACATTTTGCCTTTGGACTTCTCGAAGCTCAACTTGTGAGCAGTTCCATGCACCACTATAGGTATCTCTTAGCTTAGTTCTAGCCATGTGCGTTCAAAGCTCAACGTTAAGCGGCCTCATGCACCACAACCCTTGTATCTTAAGCTTATCTCTAAGCTTTTTTGCGTTCAATGCTCAACGTTAAGCTATCCCTTCGCTTAGAACCTCGCTCTACATTTTGCCTTTGGACTTCTCGAAGCTCAACTTGTGAGCAGTTCCATGCACCACTATAGGTATCTCTTAGCTTAGTTCTAGCCATGTGCGTTCAAAGCTCAACGTTAAGCGGCCTCATGCACCACAACCCTTGTATCTTAAGCTTATCTCTAAGCTTTTTTGCGTTCAATGCTCAACGTTAAGCTATCCCTTCGCTTAGAACCTCGCTCTATATTCAACTTTCAGATACCTCAAAGCTCAACTTATGTGGTCTGCTATTGCTCTTGAACGGGTACAATATCTGACAGAGGGGGGTTTTTGGCCCAAATTATGCATTATTAGTTTAACCTCCGTCGCAGAACCACATTTGACCAGGTCGAGAAAAAAATTTTTTCGTGACGACCTGGTCCCCCATAGTAGGGAATGAACATGACATCTTAACCATATTTGACCATTTTCAAATTTCTCGTCGCGGAATCATGACTTTACTAGTAAAATTTGTTCCGGGTAGGGACCTCCCATACAAAATTTTCATCGCTCCAAAAGTGATTTCGTTTCACTTTTCAACATTTACAAGGTCCATAAATCATGTTTTGAGACGATATGGAAAAAAAAATTTTTTGCCCGTCTCGACCAACTCGACCGATGGTGACCACAGCAGGGTGCTCCATACAAATTTTC
>NW_026525901.1:0-118473 GCF_943734725.1 Anopheles marshallii | reverse complement strand
CAAGTTTGACTAGTAACTTTGAAATTTTGGTTTGCAAAATAGTTTCTTTATTCGATCTTGGATTGCATTTTTCATTATTTTGGGGGCTTAAAATGATGTTTTGGTGGTTCTCTGAAAAAATGATTTGTCAAAGTCAAGTTTTAATATGCAGCTTGCATGCAAGTTTGACTAGTAACTTTGAAATTTTGGTTTGCAAAATAGTTTCTTTATTCGATCTTGGATTGCATTTTTCATTATTTTGGGGGCTTAAAATGATGTTTTGGTGGTTCTCTGAAAAAATGATTTGTCAAAGTCAAGTTTTAATATGCAGCTTGCATGCAAGTTTGACTAGTAACTTTGAAATTTTGGTTTGCAAAATAGTTTCTTTATTCGATCTTGGATTGCATTTTTCATTATTTTGGGGGCTTATAATGATGTTTTGGTGGTTCTCTGAAAAAATGATTTGCCAAAGTCGAGTTTTAATATGCAGCTTGCATACAAGTTTGACTAGTAACTTTGAAATTTTGGTTTGCAAAATAGTTTCTTTATTCGATCTTGGATTGCATTTTTCATTATTTTGGGGGCTTAAAATGATGTTTTGGTGGTTCTCTGAAAAAATGATTTGTCAAAGTCAAGTTTTAATATGCAGCTTGCATGCAAGTTTGACTAGTAACTTTGAAATTTTGGTTTGCAAAATAGTTTCTTTATTCGATCTTGGATTGCATTTTTCATTATTTTGGGGGCTTATAATGATGTTTTGGTGGTTCTCTGAAAAAATGATTTGCCAAAGTCGAGTTTTAATATGCAGCTTGCATACAAGTTTGACTAGTAACTTTGAAATTTTGGTTTGCAAAATAGTTTCTTTATTCGATCTTGGATTGCATTTTTCATTATTTTGGGGGCTTAAAATGATGTTTTGGTGGTTCTCTGAAAAAATGATTTGTCAAAGTCAAGTTTTAATATGCAGCTTGCATGCAAGTTTGACTAGTAACTTTGAAATTTTGGTTTGCAAAATAGTTTCTTTATTCGATCTTGGATTGCATTTTTCATTATTTTGGGGGCTTAAAATGATGTTTTGGTGGTTCTCTGAAAAAATGATTTGTCAAAGTCAAGTTTTAATATGCAGCTTGCATACAAGTTTGACTAGTAACTTTGAAATTTTGGTTTGCAAAATAGTTTCTGAAATCGATCTTGGATTGCATTTTTCATTATTTTGGGGGCTTAAAATGATGTTTTGGTGGTTCTCTGAAAAAATGATTTGTCAAAGTCGAGTTTTAATATGCAGCTTGCATACAAGTTTGACTAGTAACTTTGAAATTTTGGTTTGCAAAATAGTTTCTTTATTCGATCTTGGATTGCATTTTTCATTATTTTGGGGGCTTAAAATGATGTTTTGGTGGTTCTCTGAAAAAATGATTTGCCAAAGTCGAGTTTTAATATGCAGCTTGCATGCAAGTTTGACTAGTAACTTTGAAATTTTGGTTTGCAAAATAGTTTCTTTAATCAATCTTGGATTGCATTTTTCATTATTTTGGGGGCTTAAAATGATGTTTTGGTGGTTCTCTGAAAAAATGATTTGTCAAAGTCGAGTTTTAATATGCAGCTTGCATGCAAGTTTGACTAGTAACTTTGAAATTTCGGTTTGCAAAATAGTTTCTGAAATCGATCTTGGATTGCATTTTTCATTATTTTGGGGGCTTAAAATGATGTTTTGGTGGTTCTCTGAAAAAATTATTTGTCAAAGTCGAGTTTTAATATGCAGCTTGCATGCAAGTTTGACTAGTAACTTTGAAATTTTGGTTTGCAAAATAGTTTCTTTAATCGATCTTGGATTGCATTTTTCATTATTTTGGGGGCTTAAAATGATGTTTTGGTGGTTCTCTGAAAAAATGATTTGTCAAAGTCGAGTTTTAATATGCAGCTTGCATGCAAGTTTGACTAGTAACTTTGAAATTTTGGTTTGCAAAATAGTTTCTTTATTCGATCTTGGATTGCATTTTTCATTATTTTGGGGGCTTAAAATGATGTTTTGGTGGTTCTCTGAAAAAAATATTTGTCAAAGTCGAGTTTTAATATGCAGCTTGCATGCAAGTTTGACTAGTAACTTTAAAATTTTGGTTTGCAAAATAGTTTCTTTAATCAATCTTGGATTGCATTTTTCATTATTTTGGGGGCTTAAAATGATGTTTTGGTGGTTCTCTGAAAAAATGATTTGTCAAAGTCGAGTTTTAATATGCAGCTTGCATGCAAGTTTGACTAGTAACTTTGAAATTTTGGTTTGCAAAATAGTTTCTGAAATCGATCTTGGATTGCATTTTTCATTTTTTTGGGGGCTTAAAATGATGTTTTGGTGGTTCTCTGAAAAAATTATTTGTCAAAGTCAAGTTTTAATATGCAGCTTGCATGCAAGTTTGACTAGTAACTTTAAAATTTTGGTTTGCAAAATAGTTTCTTTATTCGATCTTGGATTGCATTTTTCATTATTTTGGGGGCTTATAATGATGTTTTGGTGGTTCTCTGAAAAAATGATTTGTCAAAGTCGAGTTTTAATATGCAGCTTGCATGCAAGTTTGACTAGTAACTTTGAAATTTTGGTTTGCAAAATAGTTTCTTTATTCGATCTTGGATTGCATTTTTCATTATTTTGGGGGCTTAAAATGATGTTTTGGTGGTTCTCTGAAAAAATGATTTGTCAAAGTCGAGTTTTAATATGCAGCTTGCATGCAAGTTTGACTAGTAACTTTGAAATTTTGGTTTGCAAAATGGTTTCTGAAATCGATCTTGGATTGCATTTTTCATTTTTTTGGGGGCTTAAAATGATGTTTTGGTGGTTCTCTGAAAAAATGATTTGCCAAAGTCGAGTTTTAATATGCAGCTTGCATACAAGTTTGACTAGTAACTTTGAAATTTTGGTTTGCAAAATAGTTTCTTTATTCGATCTTGGATTGCATTTTTAATTATTTTGGGGGCTTAAAATGATGTTTTGGTGGTTCTCTGAAAAAAATATTTGTCAAAGTCGAGTTTTAATATGCAGCTTGCATGCAAGTTTGACTAGTAACTTTGAAATTTTGGTTTGCAAAATAGTTTCTTTATTCGATCTTGGATTGCATTTTTCATTATTTTGGGGGCTTATAATGATGTTTTGGTGGTTCTCTGAAAAAATGATTTGCCAAAGTCGAGTTTTAATATGCAGCTTGCATACAAGTTTGACTAGTAACTTTGAAATTTTGGTTTGCAAAATAGTTTCTTTATTCGATCTTGGATTGCATTTTTCATTATTTTGGGGGCTTAAAATGATGTTTTGGTGGTTCTCTGAAAAAATGATTTGTCAAAGTCAAGTTTTAATATGCAGCTTGCATGCAAGTTTGACTAGTAACTTTAAAATTTTGGTTTGCAAAATAGTTTCTTTATTCGATCTTGGATTGCATTTTTCATTATTTTGGGGGCTTATAATGATGTTTTGGTGGTTCTCTGAAAAAATGATTTGCCAAAGTCGAGTTTTAATATGCAGCTTGCATACAAGTTTGACTAGTAACTTTGAAATTTTGGTTTGCAAAATAGTTTCTGAAATCGATCTTGGATTGCATTTTTCATTATTTTGGGGGCTTAAAATGATGTTTTGGTGGTTCTCTGAAAAAATTATTTGTCAAAGTCAAGTTTTAATATGCAGCTTGCATGCAAGTTTGACTAGTTACTTTAAAATTTTGGTTTGCAAAATAGTTTCTTTAATCAATCTTGGATTGCATTTTTCATTATTTTGGGGGCTTAAAATGATGTTTTGGTGGTTCTTTGAAAAAATGATTTGCCAAAGTCGAGTTTTAAAATGCAGCTTGCATGCAAGTTTGACTAGTAACTTTGAAATTTTGGTTTGCAAAATAGTTTCTTTAATCGATCTTGGATTGCATTTTTCATTATTTTGGGGGCTTAAAATGATGTTTTGGTGGTTCTCTGAAAAAATGATTTGTCAAAGTCGAGTTTTAATATGCAGCTTGCATGCAAGTTTGACTAGTAACTTTGAAATTTCGGTTTGCAAAATAGTTTCTGAAATCGATCTTGGATTGCATTTTTCATTATTTTGGGGGCTTAAAATGATGTTTTGGTGGTTCTCTGAAAAAATTATTTGTCAAAGTCGAGTTTTAATATGCAGCTTGCATGCAAGTTTGACTAGTAACTTTGAAATTTTGGTTTGCAAAATAGTTTCTTTATTCGATCTTGGATTGCATTTTTCATTATTTTGGGGGCTTAAAATGATGTTTTGGTGGTTCTCTGAAAAAAATATTTGTCAAAGTCGAGTTTTAATATGCAGCTTGCATGCAAGTTTGACTAGTAACTTTGAAATTTTGGTTTGCAAAATGGTTTCTGAAATCGATCTTGGATTGCATTTTTCATTTTTTTGGGGGCTTAAAATGATGTTTTGGTGGTTCTCTGAAAAAATGATTTGCCAAAGTCGAGTTTTAAAAGGCAACTTGCATACAAGTTTGACTAGTTACTTTGAAATTTTGGATTGCCAAAAAGTTTCCGAAATCGATTTTGGATTTCACTTTTCATTATTTTGGGGGCTTAAAAATGATGTTTTGGTTGGTCTCTGAAAAACTGATTTGTCAAAGTCGAGTTTGAAAAGGCAACTTGCATACAAGTTTGACTAGTGACAATGAAATTTTGGTTTGCTTAAAAGTTTCCGAAATCGATTTTGGATTTCACTTTTCATTATTTTGGGGGCTTAAAAATGATGTTTTGGTTGGTCTCTGAAAAACTGATTTGTCAAAGTCGAGTTTTGAAAGGCAACTTGCATACAAGTTTGACTAGTGACAATGAAATTTTGGATTGCCAAAAAGTTTCCGAAATCGATTTTGGATGTCATTTTTCATTATTTTGGGGGCTCAAAAATGATGTTTTGGTTGATCTCTGAAAAACTGATTTGTCAAAGTCGAGTTTTAAAAGGCAACTTGCATACAAGTTTGACTAGTGACAATGAAATTTTGGATTGCCAAAAAGTTTCCGAAATCGATTTTGGATTTCACTTTTCATTATTTTGGGGGCTTAACAATGATGTTTTGGTTGGTCTCTGAAAAAATGATTTGTCAAAGTCGAGTTTTAAAAGGCAACTTGCATACAAGTTTGACTAGTGACAATGAATTTTTTTATTGCCAAAGAGTTTCCGAAATCGATTTTGGATTTCACTTTTCATTATTTTGGGGGCTTAAAAATGATGTTTTGGTTGGTCTCTGAAAAAATGATTTGTCAAAGTCGAGTTTTAAAAGGCAACTTGCATACAAGTTTGACTAGTGACAATGAAATTTTGGTTTGCCAAAAAGTTTCCGAAGTCGATTTTGGATTTTACTTTTCATTATTTTGGGGGCTTAAAAATGATGTTTTGGTTGGTCTCTGAAAAAATGATTTGTCAAAGTCGAGTTTTAAAAGGCATTTTGCATACCAGTTTGACTATTGACAATGAAATTTTGGTTTGCCAAAAAGTTTCTGAAATCGATTTTGGATTTCACTTTTCATTATTTTGGGGGCTCAAAAATGATGTTTTGGTTGGTCTCTGAAAAAATGATTTGTCAAAGTCGAGTTTTAAAAGGCAACTTGCATACAAGTTTGACTAGTGACAATGAAATTTTGGATTGCCAAAAAGTTTCCGAAATCGATTTTGGATTTCACTTTTCATTATTTTGGGGGCTTAAAAATGATGTTTTGGTTGGTCTCTGAAAAAATGATTTGTCAAAGTCGAGTTTTAAAAGGCAGCTTGCATACAAGTTTGACTAGTGACAATGAAATTTTGGATTGCCAAAAAGTTTCCGAAATCGATCGTGGATTGCACTCCTCATTATTTTGGGGGCTCAAAAATGATGTTTTGGTTGGTCTCTGAAAAAATGATTTGTCAAAGTCGAGTTTTAAAAGGCAACTTGCATACAAGTTTGACTAGTGACAATGAAATTTTGGATTGCCAAAAAGTTTCCGAAATCGATTTTGGATTTCACTTTTCATTATTTTGGGGGCTTAAAAATGATGTTTTGGTTGGTCTCTGAAAAAATTGATTTGTCAAAGTCGAGTTTTAGAGAGCAACTTGCGTACAAGTTTGACTAGTGACAATGAAATTTTGGTTTGCCAAAAAGTTTCCGAAATCGATTTTGGATCGAAGTTTTCATTATTTTGGGGGCTGAAAAATGATGTTTTGGTTGGTCTCTGAAAAAATGATTTGTCAAAGTCGAGTTTTAAAAGGCAACTTGCATACAAGTTTGACTAGTGACAATGAAATTTTGGATTGCCAAAAAGTTTCCGAAATCGATTTTGGATCGAACTTTTCATTATTTTGGGGGCTCAAAAATGATGTTTTTGTTGGTCTGTGAAAAAATGATTTGTCAAAGTCGAGTTTTAAAAGGCATTTTGCATACAAGTTTGACTATTGACAATGAAATTTTGGTTTGCCAAAAAGTTTCTGAAATCGATTTTGGATTTCACTTTTCATTATTTTGGGGGCTCAAAAATGATGTTTTGGTTGGTCTCTGAAAAAATGATTTGTCAAAGTCGAGTTTTAAAAGGCAACTTGCATACAAGTTTGACTAGTGACAATGAAACTTTTTTTTGCCAAAAAGTTTCTGAAATCGATTTTGGATTTCACTTTTCATTATTTTGGGGGCTCAAAAATGATGTTTTGGTTGGTCTCTGAAAAAATTATTTGTCAAAGTCGAGTTTTAAAAGGCAGCTTGCATACAAGTTTGACTAGTGACAATGAAATTTTGGATTGCCAAAAAGTTTCCGAAATCGATTTTGGATTTTACTTTTCATTATTTTGGGGGCTCAAAAATGATGTTTTGGTTGGTTTTTGAAAAAATGATTTGTCAAAGTCGAGTTTTAAAAGGCAACTTGCATACAAGTTTGACTAGTTACTTTGAAATTTTGGATTGTCAAAAAGTTTCCGAAATCGATTTTGGATTGCACTCCTCATTATTTTGGGGGCTTAAAACTGATGTTTTGGTTGGTCTCTGAAAAAATAATTTGTCAAAGTCGAGTTTTAAAAGGCAACTTGCATACAAGTTTGACTAGTTACTTTGAAATTTTGGATTGCCAAAAAGTTTCCGAAATCGATTTTGAATCGAACTTTTCATTATTTTGGGGGCTTAAAAGTGATGTTAAGGTGGGTCTCTGAAAAAATGATTTGTCAAAGTCGAGTTTTAAAAGGCAACTTGCATACAAGTTTGACTAGTGACAATGAAATTTTGGTTTGCCAAAAAGTTTCCGAAGTCGATTTTGGATTTTACTTTTCATGATTTTGGGGGCTTAAAAATGATGTTTTGGTTGGTCTCTGAAAAAATGATTTGTCAAAGTCGAGTTTGAAAAGGCAATTTGCATACAAGTTTGACTAGTTACATTGAAATTTTGATTTGCCAAAAAGTTTCCGAAATCGATTTTGGATTTCATTTTTCATTATTTTGGGGGCTCAAAAATGATGTTTTGGTTGGTCTCTGAAAAAATTATTTGTCAAAGTCGAGTTTTAAAAGGCAACTTGCATACAAGTTTGACTAGTGACAATGAAATTTTGGTTTGCCAAAAAGTTTCCGAAATCGATTTTGGATTTCACTTTTCATTATTTTGGGGGCTCAAAAATGATGTTTTGGTTGGTCTCTGAAAAAATGATTTGTCAAAGTCGAGTTTTAAAAGGCAACTTGCATACAAGTTTGACTAGTGACAATGAAATTTTGGTTTGCCAAAAAGTTTCCGAAATCGATCGTGGATTGCACTCCTCATTATTTTGGGGGCTTAAAAATGATGTTTTTGTTGGTCTGTGAAAAAATGATTTGTCAAAGTCGAGTTTTAAAAGGCAACTTGCATACAAGTTTGACTATTGACAATGAAATTTTGGTTTGCCAAAAAGTTTCTGAAATCGATTTTGGATTTCACTTTTCATTATTTTGGGGGCTCAAAAATGATGTTTTGGTTGGTCTCTGAAAAAATGATTTGTCAAAGTCGAGTTTTAAAAGGCAACTTGCATACAAGTTTGACTAGTGACAATGAAACTTTTTTTTGCCAAAAAGTTTCTGAAATCGATTTTGGATTTCACTTTTCATTATTTTGGGGGCTCAAAAATGATGTTTTGGTTGGTCTCTGAAAAAATTATTTGTCAAAGTCGAGTTTTAAAAGGCAGCTTGCATACAAGTTTGACTAGTGACAATGAAATTTTGGTTTGCCAAAAAGTTTCCGAAATCGATTTTGGATTTTACTTTTCATTATTTTGGGGGCTTAAAAATGATGTTTTGGTTGGTCTCTGAAAAAATGATTTGTCAAAGTCGAGTTTTAAAAGGCAACTTGCATACAAGTTTGACTAGTTACTTTGAAATTTTGGATTGCCAAAAAGTTTCCGAAATCGATTTTGGATTTTACCTTTCATTATTTTGGGTGCTTAAAATGATGGTTTGGTTGGTCTCTGAAAAAATGATTTGTCAAAGTCGAGTTTTAAAAGGCAACTTGCATACAAGTTTGACTAGTGACAATGAAATTTTGGTTTGCTTAAAAGTTTCCGAAATCGATTTTGAATCGAACTTTTCATTATTTTGGGGGCTTAAAAGTGATGTTAAGGTGGGTCTCTGAAAAAATGATTTGTCAAAGTCGAGTTTTAAAAGGCAACTTGCATACAAGTTTGACTAGTGACAATGAAATTTTGGTTTGCCAAAAAGTTTCCGAAGTCGATTTTGGATTTTACTTTTCATGATTTTGGGGGCTTAAAAATGATGTTTTGGTTGGTCTCTGAAAAAATGAT
Organism: Anopheles marshallii; assembly: GCF_943734725.1. NCBI lineage: Eukaryota > Metazoa > Arthropoda > Insecta > Diptera > Culicidae > Anopheles > Anopheles marshallii. Next base: position 109,736 of record NW_026525901.1, on the reverse strand, counting down.
TTGTCAAAGTCGAGTTTGAAAAGGCAATTTGCATACAAGTTTGACTAGTTACATTGAAATTTTGGTTTGCAAAAAAGTTTCCGAAATCGATTTTGGATCGAACTTTTCATTATTTTGGGGGCTTAAAAATGATGTTTTGGTTGGTCTCTGAAAAAATGATTTGTCAAAGTCGAGTTTTAAAAGGCAACTTGCATACAAGTTTGACTAGTGACAATGAAATTTTGGTTTGCCAAAAAGTTTCCGAAATCGATTTTGGATCGAACTTTTCATTATTTTGGGGGCTTAAAAATGATGTTTTGGTTGGTCTCTGAAAAAATGATTTGTCAAAGTCGAGTTTTAAAAAGCAACTTGCATACAAGTTTGACTAGTGACAATGAAATTTTGGTTTGCCAAAGAGTTTCCGAAATCGATTTTGGATTTCACTTTTCATTATTTTGGGGGCTCAAAAATGATGTTTTGGTTGGTCTCTGAAAAAATGATTTGTCAAAGTCGAGTTTTAAAAGGCAGCTTGCATACAAGTTTGACTAGTTACATTGAAATTTTGATTTGCCAAAAAGTTTCCGAAATCGATTTTGGATTTCATTTTTCATTATTTTGGGGGCTCAAAAATGATGTTTTGGTTGGTCTCTGAAAAAATGATTTGTCAAAGTCGAGTTTTAAAAGGCAACTTGCATACAAGTTTGACTAGTGACAATGAAATTTTGGTTTGCCAAAAAGTTTCCGAAATCGATTTTGGATTTCACTTTTCATTATTTTGGGGGCTCGAAAATGATGTTTAGGTGGGTCTCTGAAAAAATGATTTGTCAAAGTCGAGTTTTAAAAGGCAACTTGCATACAAGTTTGACTAGTGACAATGAAATTTTGGTTTGCCAAAAAGTTTCCGAAGTCGATTTTGGATTTTACTTTTCATGATTTTGGGGGCTTAAAAATGATGTTTTGGTTGGTCTCTGAAAAAATGATTTGTCAAAGTCGAGTTTGAAAAGGCAATTTGCATACAAGTTTGACTAGTTACATTGAAATTTTGGTTTGCAAAAAAGTTTCCGAAATCGATTTTGGATCGAACTTTTCATTATTTTGGGGGCTTAAAAATGATGTTTTGGTTGGTCTCTGAAAAAATGATTTGTCAAAGTCGAGTTTTAAAAGGCAACTTGCATACAAGTTTGACTAGTGACAATGAAATTTTGGTTTGCCAAAAAGTTTCCGAAATCGATTTTGGATCGAACTTTTCATTATTTTGGGGGCTTAAAAATGATGGTTTGGTTGGTCTCTGAAAAAATGATTTGTCAAAGTCGAGTTTTAAAAGGCAACTTGCATACAAGTTTGACTAGTGACAATGAAATTTTGGTTTGCTTAAAAGTTTCCGAAATCGATTTTGAATCGAACTTTTCATTATTTTGGGGGCTTAAAAGTGATGTTAAGGTGGGTCTCTGAAAAAATGATTTGTCAAAGTCGAGTTTTAAAAGGCAACTTGCATACAAGTTTGACTAGTGACAATGAAATTTTGGTTTGCCAAAAAGTTTCCGAAGTCGATTTTGGATTTTACTTTTCATGATTTTGGGGGCTTAAAAATGATGTTTTGGTTGGTCTCTGAAAAAATGATTTGTCAAAGTCGAGTTTGAAAAGGCAATTTGCATACAAGTTTGACTAGTTACATTGAAATTTTGGTTTGCAAAAAAGTTTCCGAAATCGATTTTGGATCGAACTTTTCATTATTTTGGGGGCTTAAAAATGATGTTTTGGTTGGTCTCTGAAAAAATGATTTGTCAAAGTCGAGTTTTAAAAGGCAACTTGCATACAAGTTTGACTAGTGACAATGAAATTTTGGTTTGCCAAAAAGTTTCCGAAGTCGATTTTGGATTTTACTTTTCATGATTTTGGGGGCTTAAAAATGATGTTTTGGTTGGTCTCTGAAAAAATGATTTGTCAAAGTCGAGTTTGAAAAGGCAATTTGCATACAAGTTTGACTAGTTACATTGAAATTTTGGTTTGCCAAAAAGTTTCCGAAATCGATTTTGGATCGAACTTTTCATTATTTTGGGGGCTTAAAAATGATGTTTTGGTTGGTCTCTGAAAAAATGATTTGTCAAAGTCGAGTTTTAAAAGGCAACTTGCATACAAGTTTGACTAGTGACAATGAAATTTTGGTTTGCCAAAAAGTTTCCGAAATCGATTTTGGATCGAACTTTTCATTATTTTGGGGGCTTAAAAATGATGGTTTGGTTGGTCTCTGAAAAAATGATTTGTCAAAGTCGAGTTTTAAAAGGCAACTTGCATACAAGTTTGACTAGTGACAATGAAATTTTGGTTTGCTTAAAAGTTTCCGAAATCGATTTTGAATCGAACTTTTCATTATTTTGGGGGCTTAAAAGTGATGTTAAGGTGGGTCTCTGAAAAAATGATTTGTCAAAGTCGAGTTTTAAAAGGCAACTTGCATACAAGTTTGACTAGTGACAATGAAATTTTGGTTTGCCAAAAAGTTTCCGAAGTCGATTTTGGATTTTACTTTTCATGATTTTGGGGGCTTAAAAATGATGTTTTGGTTGGTCTCTGAAAAAATGATTTGTCAAAGTCGAGTTTGAAAAGGCAATTTGCATACAAGTTTGACTAGTTACATTGAAATTTTGGTTTGCAAAAAAGTTTCCGAAATCGATTTTGGATCGAACTTTTCATTATTTTGGGGGCTTAAAAATGATGTTTTGGTTGGTCTCTGAAAAAATGATTTGTCAAAGTCGAGTTTTAAAAGGCAACTTGCATACAAGTTTGACTAGTGACAATGAAATTTTGGTTTGCCAAAAAGTTTCCGAAATCGATTTTGGATCGAACTTTTCATTATTTTGGGGGCTTAAAAATGATGTTTTGGTTGGTCTCTGAAAAAATGATTTGTCAAAGTCGAGTTTTAAAAAGCAACTTGCATACAAGTTTGACTAGTGACAATGAAATTTTGGTTTGCCAAAGAGTTTCCGAAATCGATTTTGGATTTCACTTTTCATTATTTTGGGGGCTCAAAAATGATGTTTTGGTTGGTCTCTGAAAAAATGATTTGTCAAAGTCGAGTTTTAAAAGGCAGCTTGCATACAAGTTTGACTAGTTACATTGAAATTTTGATTTGCCAAAAAGTTTCCGAAATCGATTTTGGATTTCATTTTTCATTATTTTGGGGGCTCAAAAATGATGTTTTGGTTGGTCTCTGAAAAAATGATTTGTCAAAGTCGAGTTTTAAAAGGCAACTTGCATACAAGTTTGACTAGTGACAATGAAATTTTGGATTGCCAAAAAGTTTCCGAAATCGATCGTGGATTGCACTCCTCATTATTTTGGGGGCTCAAAAATGATGTTTTGGTTGGTCTCTGAAAAAATGATTTGTCAAAGTCGAGTTTTAAAAGGCAACTTGCATACAAGTTTGACTAGTGACAATGAAATTTTGGATTGCCAAAAAGTTTCCGAAATCGATCGTGGATTGCACTCCTCATTATTTTGGGGGCTCAAAAATGATGTTTTGGTTGGTCTCTGAAAAAATGATTTGTCAAAGTCGAGTTTTAAAAGGCAACTTGCATACAAGTTTGACTAGTTACATTGAAATTTTGATTTGCCAAAAAGTTTCCGAAATCGATTTTGGATTTCATTTTTCATTATTTTGGGGGCTCAAAAATGATGTTTTGGTTGGTCTCTGAAAAAATGATTTGTCAAAGTCGAGTTTTAAAAGGCAACTTGCATACAAGTTTGACTAGTGACAATGAAATTTTGGATTGCCAAAAAGTTTCCGAAATCGATCGTGGATTGCACTCCTCATTATTTTGGGGGCTCAAAAATGATGTTTTGGTTGGTCTCTGAAAAAATGATTTGTCAAAGTCGAGTTTTAAAAGGCAGCTTGCATACAAGTTTGACTAGTGACAATGAAATTTTGGATTGCCAAAAAGTTTCCGAAATCGATCGTGGATTGCACTCCTCATTATTTTGGGGGCTCAAAAATGATGTTTTGGTTGGTCTCTGAAAAAATGATTTGTCAAAGTCGAGTTTTAAAAGGCAACTTGCATACAAGTTTGACTAGTTACATTGAAATTTTGATTTGCCAAAAAGTTTCCGAAATCGATTTTGGATTTCATTTTTCATTATTTTGGGGGCTCAAAAATGATGTTTTGGTTGGTCTCTGAAAAATGATTTGTCAAAGTCGAGTTTTAAAAGGCAGCTTGCATACAAGTTTGACTAGTGACAATGAAATTTTGGATTGCCAAAAAGTTTCCGAAATCGATCGTGGATTGCACTCCTCATTATTTTGGGGGCTCAAAAATGATGTTTTGGTTGGTCTCTGAAAAAATGATTTGTCAAAGTCGAGTTTTAAAAGGCAACTTGCATACAAGTTTGACTAGTTACATTGAAATTTTGGTTTGCCAAAAAGTTTCCGAAATCGATTTTGGATTTCACTTTTCATTATTTTGGGGGCTTCAAAATGATGTTTTGGTTGGTCTCTGAAAAACTGATTTGTCAAAGTCGAGTTTGAAAAGGCAGCTTGCATACAAGTTTGACTAGTGACAATGAAATTTTGGATTGCCAAAAAGTTTCCGAAATCGATCGTGGATTGCACTCCTCATTATTTTGGGGGCTCAAAAATGATGTTTTGGTTGGTCTCTGAAACAATGATTTGTCAAAGTCGAGTTTTAAAAGGCAGCTTGCATACAAGTTTGACTAGTTACATTGAAATTTTGATTTGCCAAAAAGTTTCCGAAATCGATTTTGGATTTCATTTTTCATTATTTTGGGGGCTCAAAAATGATGTTTTGGTTGGTCTCTGAAAAATGATTTGTCAAAGTCGAGTTTTAAAAGGCAGCTTGCATACAAGTTTGACTAGTGACAATGAAATTTTGGATTGCCAAAAAGTTTCCGAAATCGATCGTGGATTGCACTCCTCATTATTTTGGGGGCTCAAAAATGATGTTTTGGTTGGTCTCTGAAACAATGATTTGTCAAAGTCGAGTTTTAAAAGGCAGCTTGCATACAAGTTTGACTAGTTACATTGAAATTTTGATTTGCCAAAAAGTTTCCGAAATCGATTTTGGATTTCATTTTTCATTATTTTGGGGGCTCAAAAATGATGTTTTGGTTGGTCTCTGAAAAAATGATTTGTCAAAGTCGAGTTTTAAAAGGCAACTTGCATACAAGTTTGACTAGTTACATTGAAATTTTGATTTGCCAAAAAGTTTCCGAAATCGATTTTGGATTTCATTTTTCATTATTTTGGGGGCTCAAAAATGATGTTTTGGTTGGTCTCTGAAAAAATGATTTGTCAAAGTCGAGTTTTAAAAGGCAACTTGCATACAAGTTTGACTAGTGACAATGAAATTTTGGATTGCCAAAAAGTTTCCGAAATCGATCGTGGATTGCACTCCTCATTATTTTGGGGGCTCAAAAATGATGTTTTGGTTGGTCTCTGAAAAAATGATTTGTCAAAGTCGAGTTTTAAAAGGCAGCTTGCATACAAGTTTGACTAGTTACATTGAAATTTTGATTTGCCAAAAAGTTTCCGAAATCGATTTTGGATTTCATTTTTCATTATTTTGGGGGCTCAAAAATGATGTTTTGGTTGGTCTCTGAAAAAATGATTTGTCAAAGTCGAGTTTTAAAAGGCAACTTGCATACAAGTTTGACTAGTGACAATGAAATTTTGGATTGCCAAAAAGTTTCCGAAATCGATCGTGGATTGCACTCCTCATTATTTTGGGGGCTCAAAAATGATGTTTTGGTTGGTCTCTGAAAAAATGATTTGTCAAAGTCGAGTTTTAAAAGGCAACTTGCATACAAGTTTGACTAGTTACATTGAAATTTTGGTTTGCCAAAAAGTTTCCGAAATCGATTTTGGATTTCACTTTTCATTATTTTGGGGGCTTCAAAATGATGTTTTGGTTGGTCTCTGAAAAACTGATTTGTCAAAGTCGAGTTTGAAAAGGCAGCTTGCATACAAGTTTGACTAGTGACAATGAAATTTTGGATTGCCAAAAAGTTTCCGAAATCGATCGTGGATTGCACTCCTCATTATTTTGGGGGCTCAAAAATGATGTTTTGGTTGGTCTCTGAAAAAATGATTTGTCAAAGTCGAGTTTTAAAAGGCAGCTTGCATACAAGTTTGACTAGTTACATTGAAATTTTGATTTGCCAAAAAGTTTCCGAAATCGATTTTGGATTTCATTTTTCATTATTTTGGGGGCTCAAAAATGATGTTTTGGTTGGTCTCTGAAAAAATGATTTGTCAAAGTCGAGTTTTAAAAGGCAACTTGCATACAAGTTTGACTAGTTACATTGAAATTTTGATTTGCCAAAAAGTTTCCGAAATCGATTTTGGATTTCATTTTTCATTATTTTGGGGGCTCAAAAATGATGTTTTGGTTGGTCTCTGAAAAAATGATTTGTCAAAGTCGAGTTTTAAAAGGCAACTTGCATACAAGTTTGACTAGTGACAATGAAATTTTGGATTGCCAAAAAGTTTCCGAAATCGATCGTGGATTGCACTCCTCATTATTTTGGGGGCTCAAAAATGATGTTTTGGTTGGTCTCTGAAAAAATGATTTGTCAAAGTCGAGTTTTAAAAGGCAGCTTGCATACAAGTTTGACTAGTTACATTGAAATTTTGATTTGCCAAAAAGTTTCCGAAATCGATTTTGGATTTCATTTTTCATTATTTTGGGGGCTCAAAAATGATGTTTTGGTTGGTCTCTGAAAAAATGATTTGTCAAAGTCGAGTTTTAAAAGGCAACTTGCATACAAGTTTGACTAGTGACAATGAAATTTTGGATTGCCAAAAAGTTTCCGAAATCGATCGTGGATTGCACTCCTCATTATTTTGGGGGCTCAAAAATGATGTTTTGGTTGGTCTCTGAAAAAATGATTTGTCAAAGTCGAGTTTTAAAAGGCAACTTGCATACAAGTTTGACTAGTTACATTGAAATTTTGGTTTGCCAAAAAGTTTCCGAAATCGATTTTGGATTTCACTTTTCATTATTTTGGGGGCTCAAAAATGATGTTTTGGTTGGTCTCTGAAAAAATGATTTGTCAAAGTCGAGTTTTAAAAGGCAACTTGCATACAAGTTTGACTAGTGACAATGAAATTTTGGATTGCCAAAAAGTTTCCGAAATCGATCGTGGATTGCACTCCTCATTATTTTGGGGGCTCAAAAATGATGTTTTGGTTGGTCTCTGAAAAAATGATTTGTCAAAGTCGAGTTTTAAAAGGCAACTTGCATACAAGTTTGACTAGTTACATTGAAATTTTGGTTTGCCAAAAAGTTTCCGAAATCGATTTTGGATTTCACTTTTCATTATTTTGGGGGCTTCAAAATGATGTTTTGGTTGGTCTCTGAAAAACTGATTTGTCAAAGTCGAGTTTGAAAAGGCAGCTTGCATACAAGTTTGACTAGTGACAATGAAATTTTGGATTGCCAAAAAGTTTCCGAAATCGATCGTGGATTGCACTCCTCATTATTTTGGGGGCTCAAAAATGATGTTTTGGTTGGTCTCTGAAACAATGATTTGTCAAAGTCGAGTTTTAAAAGGCAGCTTGCATACAAGTTTGACTAGTTACATTGAAATTTTGATTTGCCAAAAAGTTTCCGAAATCGATTTTGGATTTCATTTTTCATTATTTTGGGGGCTCAAAAATGATGTTTTGGTTGGTCTCTGAAAAATGATTTGTCAAAGTCGAGTTTTAAAAGGCAGCTTGCATACAAGTTTGACTAGTGACAATGAAATTTTGGATTGCCAAAAAGTTTCCGAAATCGATCGTGGATTGCACTCCTCATTATTTTGGGGGCTCAAAAATGATGTTTTGGTTGGTCTCTGAAACAATGATTTGTCAAAGTCGAGTTTTAAAAGGCAGCTTGCATACAAGTTTGACTAGTTACATTGAAATTTTGATTTGCCAAAAAGTTTCCGAAATCGATTTTGGATTTCATTTTTCATTATTTTGGGGGCTCAAAAATGATGTTTTGGTTGGTCTCTGAAAAAATGATTTGTCAAAGTCGAGTTTTAAAAGGCAACTTGCATACAAGTTTGACTAGTTACATTGAAATTTTGATTTGCCAAAAAGTTTCCGAAATCGATTTTGGATTTCATTTTTCATTATTTTGGGGGCTCAAAAATGATGTTTTGGTTGGTCTCTGAAAAAATGATTTGTCAAAGTCGAGTTTTAAAAGGCAACTTGCATACAAGTTTGACTAGTGACAATGAAATTTTGGATTGCCAAAAAGTTTCCGAAATCGATCGTGGATTGCACTCCTCATTATTTTGGGGGCTCAAAAATGATGTTTTGGTTGGTCTCTGAAAAAATGATTTGTCAAAGTCGAGTTTTAAAAGGCAGCTTGCATACAAGTTTGACTAGTTACATTGAAATTTTGATTTGCCAAAAAGTTTCCGAAATCGATTTTGGATTTCATTTTTCATTATTTTGGGGGCTCAAAAATGATGTTTTGGTTGGTCTCTGAAAAAATGATTTGTCAAAGTCGAGTTTTAAAAGGCAACTTGCATACAAGTTTGACTAGTGACAATGAAATTTTGGATTGCCAAAAAGTTTCCGAAATCGATCGTGGATTGCACTCCTCATTATTTTGGGGGCTCAAAAATGATGTTTTGGTTGGTCTCTGAAAAAATGATTTGTCAAAGTCGAGTTTTAAAAGGCAACTTGCATACAAGTTTGACTAGTTACATTGAAATTTTGATTTGCCAAAAAGTTTCCGAAATCGATTTTGGATTTCATTTTTCATTATTTTGGGGGCTCAAAAATGATGTTTTGGTTGGTCTCTGAAAAAATGATTTGTCAAAGTCGAGTTTTAAAAGGCAACTTGCATACAAGTTTGACTAGTGACAATGAAATTTTGGATTGCCAAAAAGTTTCCGAAATCGATCGTGGATTGCACTCCTCATTATTTTGGGGGCTCAAAAATGATGTTTTGGTTGGTCTCTGAAAAAATGATTTGTCAAAGTCGAGTTTTAAAAGGCAGCTTGCATACAAGTTTGACTAGTTACATTGAAATTTTGATTTGCCAAAAAGTTTCCGAAATCGATTTTGGATTTCATTTTTCATTATTTTGGGGGCTCAAAAATGATGTTTTGGTTGGTCTCTGAAAAATGATTTGTCAAAGTCGAGTTTTAAAAGGCAGCTTGCATACAAGTTTGACTAGTGACAATGAAATTTTGGATTGCCAAAAAGTTTCCGAAATCGATCGTGGATTGCACTCCTCATTATTTTGGGGGCTCAAAAATGATGTTTTGGTTGGTCTCTGAAAAAATGATTTGTCAAAGTCGAGTTTTAAAAGGCAACTTGCATACAAGTTTGACTAGTTACATTGAAATTTTGGTTTGCCAAAAAGTTTCCGAAATCGATTTTGGATTTCACTTTTCATTATTTTGGGGGCTTCAAAATGATGTTTTGGTTGGTCTCTGAAAAACTGATTTGTCAAAGTCGAGTTTGAAAAGGCAGCTTGCATACAAGTTTGACTAGTGACAATGAAATTTTGGATTGCCAAAAAGTTTCCGAAATCGATCGTGGATTGCACTCCTCATTATTTTGGGGGCTCAAAAATGATGTTTTGGTTGGTCTCTGAAACAATGATTTGTCAAAGTCGAGTTTTAAAAGGCAACTTGCATACAAGTTTGACTAGTTACATTGAAATTTTGGTTTGCCAAAAAGTTTCCGAAATCGATTTTGGATTTCACTTTTCATTATTTTGGGGGCTTCAAAATGATGTTTTGGTTGGTCTCTGAAAAACTGATTTGTCAAAGTCGAGTTTGAAAAGGCAGCTTGCATACAAGTTTGACTAGTGACAATGAAATTTTGGATTGCCAAAAAGTTTCCGAAATCGATCGTGGATTGCACTCCTCATTATTTTGGGGGCTCAAAAATGATGTTTTGGTTGGTCTCTGAAACAATGATTTGTCAAAGTCGAGTTTTAAAAGGCAACTTGCATACAAGTTTGACTAGTTACATTGAAATTTTGGTTTGCCAAAAAGTTTCCGAAATCGATTTTGGATTTCACTTTTCATTATTTTGGGGACTTAAAAATGATGGTTTGGTTGGTCTCTGAAAAAATGATTTGTCAAAGTCGAGTTTGAAAAGGCAGCTTGCATACAAGTTTGACTAGTGACAATGAAATTTTGGATTGCCAAAAAGTTTCCGAAATCGATTTTGGATTTCACTTTTCATTATTTTGGGGGCTCAAAAATGATGTTTTGGTTGGTCTCTGAAAAAATGATTTGTCAAAGTCGAGTTTTAAAAGGCAACTTGCATACAAGCTTGACTAGTTACATTGAAATGTTGGTTTGCCAAAAAGTATCCGAAATCGATTTTGGATTTCACTTTTCATTATTTTGGGGGCTTCAAAATGATGTTTTGGTTGGTCTCTGAAAAAATGATTTGTCAAAGTCGAGTTTGAAAAGGCAGCTTGCATACAAGTTTGACTAGTGACAATGAAATTTTGGATTGCCAAAAAGTTTCCGAAATCGATCGTGGATTGCACTCCTCATTATTTTGGGGGCTCAAAAATGATGTTTTGGTTGGTCTCTGAAAAAATGATTTGTCAAAGTCGAGTTTTAAAAGGCAACTTGCATACAAGTTTGACTAGTTTCATTGAAATTTTGGTTTGCCAAAAAGTTTCCGAAATCGATTTTGGATTTCATTTTTTATTATTTTGGGGGCTCAAAAATGATGTTTTGGTTGGTCTCTGAAAAAATGATTTGTCAAAGTCGAGTTTTGAAAGGCAACTTGCATACAAGTTTGACTAGTGACAATGAAATTTTGGATTGCCAAAAAGTTTCCGAAATCGATTTTGGATTTTACTTTTCATTATTTTGGGGGCTCAAAAATGATGTTTTGGTTGGTCTCTGAAAAAATGATTTGTCAAAGTCGAGTTTTAAAAGGCAACTTGCATACAAGTTTGACTAGTGACAATGAAATTTTGGATTGCCAAAAAGTTTCCGAAATCGATTTTGGATTTCACTTTTCATTATTTTGGGGGCTTAAAAATGATGTTTTGGTTGGTCTCTGAAAAAATGATTTGTCAAAGTCGAGTTTGAAAGGGCAACTTGCATACAAGTTTGACTAGTTACATTGAAATTTTGGTTTGCCAAAAAGTTTCCGAAATCGATTTTGGATTTCATTTTTTATTATTTTGGGGGCTCAAAAATGATGTTTTGGTTGGTCTCTGAAAAAATGATTTGTCAAAGTCGAGTTTTAAAAGGCAACTTGCATACAAGTTTGACTAGTGACAATGAAATTTTGGTTTGCCAAAAAGTTTCCGAAATCGATTTTGGATTTCACTTTTCATTATTTTGGGGGCTTAAAAATGATGTTTTGGTTGGTCTCTTAAAAAATGATTTGTCAAAGTCGAGTTTTGAAAGGCAACTTGCATACAAGTTTGACTAGTTACATTGAAATTTTGGTTTGCCAAAAAGTTTCCGAAATTGATTTTGGATTTTACATTTCATTATTTTGGGGGCTCAAAAATGATGTTCTGGTTGGTCTCTGAAAAAATGATTTGTCAAAGTCGAGTTTTAAAAGGCAACTTGCATACAAGTTTGACTAGTTTCATTGAAATTTTGGTTTGCCAAAAAGTTTCCGAAATCGATTTTGGATTTCATTTTTTATTATTTTGGGGGCTCAAAAATGATGTTTTGGTTGGTCTCTGAAAAAATGATTTGTCAAAGTCGAGTTTTGAAAGGCAACTTGCATACAAGTTTGACTAGTGACAATGAAATTTTGGATTGCCAAAATGTTTCCGAAATCGATTTTGGATTTCACTTTTCATTATTTTGGGGGCTCAAAAATGATGTTTTGGTTGGTCTCTGAAAAAATGATTTGTCAAAGTCGAGTTTTAAAAGGCAACTTGCATACAAGTTTGACTAGTGACAATGAAATTTTGGTTTGCCAAAAAGTTTCCGAAATCGATTTTGGATTTTACTTTTCATTATTTTGGGGGCTCACAAATGATGTTTTGGTTGGTCTCTGAAAAAATGATTTGTCAAAGTCGAGTTTTAAAAGGCAACTTGCATACAAGTTTGACTAGTGACAATGAAATTTTGGATTGCCAAAAAGTTTCCGAAATCGATTTTGGATTTCACTTTTCATTATTTTGGGGGCTTAAAAATGATGTTTTGGTTGGTCTCTGAAAAAATGATTTGTCAAAGTCGAGTTTGAAAAGGCAACTTGCATACAAGTTTGACTAGTTACATTGAAATTTTGGTTTGCCAAAAAGTTTCCGAAATCGATTTTGGATTTCATTTTTTATTATTTTGGGGGCTCAAAAATGATGTTTTGGTTGGTCTCTGAAAAAATGATTTGTCAAAGTCGAGTTTTAAAAGGCAACTTGCATACAAGTTTGACTAGTGACAATGAAATTTTGGTTTGCCAAAAAGTTTCCGAAATCGATTTTGGATTTCACTTTTCATTATTTTGGGGGCTTAAAAATGATGTTTTGGTTGGTCTCTTAAAAAATGATTTGTCAAAGTCGAGTTTTGAAAGGCAACTTGCATACAAGTTTGACTAGTTACATTGAAATTTTGGTTTGCCAAAAAGTTTCCGAAATTGATTTTGGATTTTACATTTCATTATTTTGGGGGCTCAAAAATGATGTTTTGGTTGGTCTCTGAAAAAATGATTTGTCAAAGTCGAGTTTTAAAAGGCAACTTGCATACAAGTTTGACTAGTTACATTGAAATTTTGGTTTGCCAAAAAGTTTCCGAAATCGATTTTGGATTTCACTTTTCATTATTTTGGGGGCTTAAAAATGATGTTTTGGTTGGTCTCTGAAAAAATGATTTGTCAAAGTCGAGTTTGAAAAGGCAACTTGCTTACAAGTTTGACTAGTTACATTGAAATGTTGGATTGTCAAAAAGTTTCCGAAATCGATTTTGGATTTCATTTTTTATTATTTTGGGGGCTCAAAAATGATGTTTTGGTTGGTCTCTGAAAAAATGATTTGTCAAAGTCGAGTTTTAAAAGGCAACTTGCATACAAGCTTGACTAGTGACAATGAAATTTTGGTTTGCCAAAAAGTTTCCGAAATCGATTTTGGATTTCACTTTTCATTATTTTGGGGGCTTAAAAATGATGTTTTGGTTGGTCTCTTAAAAAATGATTTGTCAAAGTCGAGTTTTAAAAGGCAACTTGCATACAAGTTTGACTAGTGACAATGAAATTTTGGTTTGCCAAAATGTTTCCGAAATCGATTTTGGATTTCACTTTTCATTATTTTGGGGGCTTAAAAATGATGTTTTGGTTGGTCTCTTAAAAAATGATTTGTCAAAGTCGAGTTTTGAAAGGCAACTTGCATACAAGTTTGACTAGTTACATTGAAATTTTGGTTTGCCAAAAAGTTTCCGAAATCGATTTTGGATTTCACTTTTCATTATTTTGGGGGCTTAAAAATGATGTTTTGGTTGGTCTCTGAAAAAATGATTTGTCAAAGTCGAGTTTGAAAAGGCAACTTGCATACAAGTTTGACTAGTTACATTGAAATTTTGGTTTGCCAAAAAGTTTCCGAAATCGATTTTGGATTTCATTTTTTATTATTTTGGGGCCTCAAAAATGATGTTTTGGTTGGTCTCTGAAAAAATGATTTGTCAAAGTCGAGTTTTAAAAGGCAACTTGCATACAAGTTTGACTAGTTACATAGAAATTTTGGTTTGCGAAAAAGTTTCCGAAATCGATTTTGGATTTCACTTTTCATTATTTTGGGGGCTTAAAAATGATGGTTTGGTTGGTCTCTGAAAGAATGATTTGTCAAAGTCGAGTTTTAAAAGGCAACTTGCATACAAGTTTGACTAGTGACAATGAAATTTTGGTTTGCCAAAAAGTTTCCGAAATCGATTTTGGATTTCACTTTTCATTATTTTGGGGGCTTAAAAATGATGTTTTGGTTGGTCTCTTAAAAAATGATTTGTCAAAGTCGAGTTTTGAAAGGCAACTTGCATACAAGTTTGACTAGTTACATTGAAATTTTGGTTTGCCAAAAAGTTTCCGAAATCGATTTTGGATTTCACTTTTCATTATTTTGGGGGCTTAAAAATGATGTTTTGGTTGGTCTCTGAAAAAATGATTTGTCAAAGTCGAGTTTGAAAAGGCAACTTGCATACAAGTTTGACTAGTTACATTGAAATTTTGGTTTGCCAAAAAGTTTCCGAAATCGATTTTGGATTTCATTTTTTATTATTTTGGGGGCTCAAAAATGATGTTTTGGTTGGTCTCTGAAAAAATGATTTGTCAAAGTCGAGTTTTAAAAGGCAACTTGCATACAAGTTTGACTAGTGACAATGAAATTTTGGTTTGCCAAAAAGTTTCCGAAATCGATTTTGGATTTCACTTTTCATTATTTTGGGGGCTTAAAAATGATGTTTTGGTTGGTCTCTTAAAAAATGATTTGTCAAAGTCGAGTTTTAAAAGGCAACTTGCATACAAGTTTGACTAGTGACAATGAAATTTTGGTTTGCCAAAATGTTTCCGAAATCGATTTTGGATTTCACTTTTCATTATTTTGGGGGCTTAAAAATGATGTTTTGGTTGGTCTCTTAAAAAATGATTTGTCAAAGTCGAGTTTTGAAAGGCAACTTGCATACAAGTTTGACTAGTTACATTGAAATTTTGGTTTGCCAAAAAGTTTCCGAAATCGATTTTGGATTTCACTTTTCATTATTTTGGGGGCTTAAAAATGATGTTTTGGTTGGTCTCTGAAAAAATGATTTGTCAAAGTCGAGTTTGAAAAGGCAACTTGCATACAAGTTTGACTAGTTACATTGAAATTTTGGTTTGCCAAAAAGTTTCCGAAATCGATTTTGGATTTCATTTTTTATTATTTTGGGGCCTCAAAAATGATGTTTTGGTTGGTCTCTGAAAAAATGATTTGTCAAAGTCGAGTTTTAAAAGGCAACTTGCATACAAGTTTGACTAGTTACATTGAAATTTTGGTTTGCCAAAAAGTTTCCGAAATCGATTTTGGATTTCACTTTTCATTATTTTGGGGGCTTAAAAATGATGGTTTGGTTGGTCTCTGAAAGAATGATTTGTCAAAGTCGAGTTTTAAAAGGCAACTTGCATACAAGTTTGACTAGTGACAATGAAATTTTGGTTTGCCAAAAAGTTTCCGAAATCGATTTTGGATTTCACTTTTCATTATTTTGGGGGCTTAAAAATGATGTTTTGGTTGGTCTCTTAAAAAATGATTTGTCAAAGTCGAGTTTTGAAAGGCAACTTGCATACAAGTTTGACTAGTTACATTGAAATTTTGGTTTGCCAAAAAGTTTCCGAAATTGATTTTGGATTTTACATTTCATTATTTTGGGGGCTCAAAAATGATGTTTTGGTTGGTCTCTGAAAAAATGATTTGTCAAAGTCGAGTTTTAAAAGGCAACTTGCATACAAGTTTGACTAGTTTCATTGAAATTTTGGTTTGCCAAAAAGTTTCCGAAATCGATTTTGGATCGAACTTTTCATTATTTTGGGGGCTCAAAAATGATGTTTTGGTTGGTCTCTGAAAAAATGATTTGTCAAAGTCGAGTTTTAAAAGGCAACTTGCATACAAGTTTGACTAGTGACAATGAAATTTTGGTTTGCCAAAAAGTTTCCGAAATCGATTTTGGATTTCACTTTTCATTATTTTGGGGGCTTAAAAATGATGTTTTGGTTGGTCTCTTAAAAAATGATTTGTCAAAGTCGAGTTTTGAAAGGCAACTTGCATACAAGTTTGACTAGTTACATTGAAATTTTGGTTTGCCAAAAAGTTTCCGAAATTGATTTTGGATTTTACATTTCATTATTTTGGGGGCTCAAAAATGATGTTTTGGTTGGTCTCTGAAAAAATGATTTGTCAAAGTCGAGTTTTAAAAGGCAACTTGCATACAAGTTTGACTAGTTTCATTGAAATTTTGGTTTGCCAAAAAGTTTCCGAAATCGATTTTGGATTTCATTTTTTATTATTTTGGGGGCTCAAAAATGATGTTTTGGTTGGTCTCTGAAACAATGATTTGTCAAAGTCGAGTTTTGAAAGGCAACTTGCATACAAGTTTGACTAGTGACAATGAAATTTTGGATTGCCAAAAAGTTTCCGAAATCGATTTTGGATTTTACTTTTCATTATTTTGGGGGCTCAAAAATGATGTTTTGGTTGGTCTCTGAAAAAATGATTTGTCAAAGTCGAGTTTTAAAAGGCAACTTGCATACAAGTTTGACTAGTGACAATGAAATTTTGGTTTGCCAAAAAGTTTCCGAAATCGATTTTGGATTTTACTTTTCATTATTTTGGGGGCTTAAAAATGATGGTTTGGTTGGTCTCTTAAAAAATGATTTGTCAAAGTCGAGTTTTGAAAGGCAACTTGCATACAAGTTTGACTAGTTACATTGAAATTTTGGTTTGCCAAAAAGTTTCCGAAATCGATTTTGGATTTCACTTTTCATTATTTTGGGGGCTTAAAAATGATGTTTTGGTTGGTCTCTGAAAAAATGATTTGTCAAAGTCGAGTTTGAAAAGGCAACTTGCATACAAGTTTGACTAGTTACATTGAAATTTTGGTTTGCCAAAAAGTTTCCGAAATCGATTTTGGATTTCATTTTTTATTATTTTGGGGGCTCAAAAATGATGTTTTGGTTGGTCTCTGAAAAAATGATTTGTCAAAGTCGAGTTTTAATAGGCAACTTGCATACAAGTTTGACTAGTGACAATGAAATTTTGGTTTGCCAAAAAGTTTCCGAAATCGATTTTGGATTTCACTTTTCATTATTTTGGGGGCTTAAAAATGATGTTTTGGTTGGTCTCTTAAAAAATGATTTGTCAAAGTCGAGTTTTGAAAGGCAACTTGCATACAAGTTTGACTAGTGACAATGAAATTTTGGATTGCCAAAAAGTTTCCGAAATCGATTTTGGATTTCATTTTTTATTATTTTGGGGGCTCAAAAATGATGTTTTGGTTGGTCTCTGAAAAAATGATTTGTCAAAGTCCAGTTTTAAAAGGCAACTTGCATACAAGTTTGACTAGTGACAACGAAATTTTGGTTTGCCAAAAAGTTTCCGAAATCGATTTTGGATTTCACTTTTCATTATTTTGGGGGCTTAAAAATGATGTTTTGGTTGGTCTCTTAAAAAATGATTTGTCAAAGTCGAGTTTTGAAAGGCAACTTGCATACAAGTTTGACTAGTTACATTGAAATTTTGGTTTGCCAAAAAGTTTCCGAAATTGATTTTGGATTTTACATTTCATTATTTTGGGGGCTCAAAAATGATGTTTTGGTTGGTCTCTGAAAAAATGATTTGTCAAAGTCGAGTTTTAAAAGGCAACTTGCATACAAGTTTGACTAGTTACATTGAAATTTTGGTTTGCCAAAAAGTTTCCGAAATCGATTTTGGATTTCATTTTTCATTATTTTGGGGGCTCAAAAATGATGTTTTGGTTGGTCTCTGAAAAAATGATTTGTCAAAGTCGAGTTTTAAAAGGCAACTTGCATACAAGTTTGACTAGTGACAATGAAATTTTGGTTTGCCAAAATGTTTCCGAAATCGATTTTGGATTTCACTTTTCATTATTTTGGGGGCTTAAAAATGATGTTTTGGTTGGTCTCTGAAAAAATGATTGGTCAAAGTTGAGTTTTAAAAGGCAACTTGCATACAAGTTTGACTAGTGACAATGAAATTTTGGATTGCCAAAAAGTTTCCGAAATCGATTTTGGATTTCACTTTTCATTATTTTGGGGGCTTAAAAATGATGTTTTGGTTGGTCTCTTAAAAAATGATTTGTCAAAGTCGAGTTTTGAAAGGCAACTTGCATACAAGTTTGACTAGTTACATTGAAATTTTGGTTTGCCAAAAAGTTTCCGAAATCGATTTTGGATTTCACTTTTCATTATTTTGGGGGCTTAAAAATGATGTTTTGGTTGGTCTCTGAAAAAATGATTTGTCAAAGTCGAGTTTGAAAAGGCAACTTGCATACAAGTTTGACTAGTTACATTGAAATTTTGGTTTGCCAAAAGGTTTCCGAAATCGATTTTGGATTTCATTTTTTATTATTTTGGGGCCTCAAAAATGATGTTTTGGTTGGTCTCTGAAAAAATGATTTGTCAAAGTCGAGTTTTAAAAGGCAACTTGCATACAAGTTTGACTAGTGACAATGAAATTTTGGATTGCCAAAAAGTTTCCGAAATCGATTTTGGATTTCACTTTTCATTATTTTGGGGGCTTAAAAATGATGTTTTGGTTGGTCTCTTAAAAAATGATTTGTCAAAGTCGAGTTTTGAAAGGCAACTTGCATACAAGTTTGACTAGTTACATTGAAATGTTGGTTTGCCAAAAAGTTTCCGAAATCGATTTTGGATTTCACTTTTCATTATTTTGGGGGCTTAAAAATGATGTTTTGGTTGGTCTCTGAAAAAATGATTTGTCAAAGTCGAGTTTGAAAAGGCAACTTGCATACAAGTTTGACTAGTTACATTGAAATTTTGGTTTGCCAAAAGGTTTCCGAAATCGATTTTGGATTTCATTTTTTATTATTTTGGGGCCTCAAAAATGATGTTTTGGTTGGTCTCTGAAAAAATGATTTGTCAAAGTCGAGTTTTAAAAGGCAACTTGCATACAAGTTTGACTAGTGACAATGAAATTTTGGATTGCCAAAAAGTTTCCGAAATCGATTTTGGATTTTACTTTTCATTATTTTGGGGGCTCAAAAATGATGTTTTGGTTGGTCTCTGAAAAAATGATTTGTCAAAGTCGAGTTTTAAAAGGCAACTTGCATACAAGTTTGACTAGTGACAATGAAATTTTGGATTGCCAAAAAGTTTCCGAAATCGATTTTGGATTTCACTTTTCATTATTTTGGGGGCTTAAAAATGATGTTTTGGTTGGTCTCTGAAAAAATGATTTGTCAAAGTCGAGTTTGAAAAGGCAACTTGCATACAAGTTTGACTAGTTACATTGAAATTTTGGTTTGCCAAAAAGTTTCCGAAATCGATTTTGGATTTCATTTTTTATTATTTTGGGGGCTCAAAAATGATGTTTTGGTTGGTCTCTGAAAAAATGATTTGTCAAAGTCGAGTTTTAAAAGGCAACTTGCATACAAGTTTGACTAGTTACATTGAAATTTTGGTTTGCCAAAAAGTTTCCGAAATTGATTTTGGATTTTACATTTCATTATTTTGGGGGCTCAAAAATGATGTTTTGGTTGGTCTCTGAAAAAATGATTTGTCAAAGTCGAGTTTTAAAAGGCAACTTGCATACAAGTTTGACTAGTTTCATTGAAATTTTGGTTTGCCAAAAAGTTTCCGAAATCGATTTTGGATTTCATTTTTTATTATTTTGGGGGCTCAAAAATGATGTTTTGGTTGGTCTCTGAAAAAATGATTTGTCAAAGTCGAGTTTTGAAAGGCAACTTGCATACAAGTTTGACTAGTGACAATGAAATTTTGGATTGCCAAAAAGTTTCCGAAATCGATTTTGGATTTTACTTTTCATTATTTTGGGGGCTCAAAAATGATGTTTTGGTTGGTCTCTGAAAAAATGATTTGTCAAAGTCGAGTTTTAAAAGGCAACTTGCATACAAGTTTGACTAGTGACAATGAAATTTTGGTTTGCCAAAAAGTTTCCGAAATCGATTTTGGATTTTACTTTTCATTATTTTGGGGGCTCACAAATGATGTTTTGGTTGGTCTCTGAAAAAATGATTTGTCAAAGTCGAGTTTTAAAAGGCAACTTGCATACAAGTTTGACTAGTGACAATGAAATTTTGGATTGCCAAAAAGTTTCCGAAATCGATTTTGGATTTCACTTTTCATTATTTTGGGGGCTTAAAAATGATGTTTTGGTTGGTCTCTGAAAAAATGATTTGTCAAAGTCGAGTTTTAAAAGGCAACTTGCATACAAGTTTGACTAGTGACAATCAAATTTTGGTTTGCCAAAAAGTTTCCGAAATCGATTTTGGATTTCACTTTTCATTATTTTGGGGGCTTAAAAATGATGTTTTGGTTGGTCTCTGAAAAAAGGATTTGTCAAAGTCGAGTTTTGAAAGGCAACTTGCATACAAGTTTGACTAGTGACAATGAAATTTTGGTTTGCCAAAATGTTTCCGAAATCGATTTTGGATTTTACTTTTCATTATTTTGGGGGCTCAAAAATGATGTTTTGGTTGGTCTCTGAAAAAATGATTTGTCAAAGTCGAGTTTTAAAAGGCAACTTGCATACAAGTTTGACTAGTGACAATGAAATTTTGGTTTGCCAAAATGTTTCCGAAATCGATTTTGGATTTCACTTTTCATTTTTTTGGGGGCTTAAAAATGATGTTTTGGTTGGTCTCTGAAAAAATGATTTGTCAAAGTCGAGTTTTAAAAGGCAACTTGCATACAAGTTTGACTAGTGACAATGAAATTTTGGTTTGCCAAAATGTTTCCGAAATCGATTTTGGATCGAACTTTTCATTATTTTGGGGGCTTGAAAATGATGTTTTGGTTGGTCTCTGAAAAAATGATTTGTCAAAGTCGAGTTTTAAAAGGCAACTTGCATACAAGTTTGACTAGTGACAATCAAATTTTGGTTTGCCAAAAAGTTTCCGAAATCGATTTTGGATTTCACTTTTCATTATTTTGGGGGCTTAAAAATGATGTTTTGGTTGGTCTCTGAAAAAATGATTTGTCAAAGTCGAGTTTTAAAAGGCAACTTGCATACAAGTTTGACTAGTGACAATGAAATTTTGGTTTGCCAAAAAGTTTCCGAAATCGATTTTGGATTTCACTTTTCATTATTTTGGGGGCTCAAAAATGATGTTTTGGTTGGTCTCTGAAAAAATGATTTGTCAAAGTCGAGTTTTAAAAGGCAACTTGCATACAAGTTTGACTAGTGACAATGAAATTTTGGTTTGCCAAAAAGTTTCCGAAATCGATTTTGGATTTCACTTTTCATTATTTTGGGGGCTTAAAAATGATGTTTTGGTTGGTCTCTGAAAAAAGGATTTGTCAAAGTCGAGTTTTGAAAGGCAACTTGCATACAAGTTTGACTAGTGACAATGAAATTTTGGTTTGCCAAAATGTTTCCGAAATCGATTTTGGATCGAACTTTTCATTATTTTGGGGGCTTGAAAATGATGTTTTGGTTGGTCTCTGAAAAAATGATTTGTCAAAGTCGAGTTTTAAAAGGCAACTTGCATACAAGTTTGACTAGTGACAATCAAATTTTGGTTTGCCAAAAAGTTTCCGAAATCGATTTTGGATTTCACTTTTCATTATTTTGGGGGCTTAAAAATGATGTTTTGGTTGGTCTCTGAAAAAATGATTTGTCAAAGTCGAGTTTTAAAAGGCAACTTGCATACAAGTTTGACTAGTGACAATGAAATTTTGGTTTGCCAAAATGTTTCCGAAATCGATTTTGGATTTTACTTTTCATTATTTTGGGGGCTCAAAAATGATGTTTTGGTTGGTCTCTGAAAAAATGATTTGTCAAAGTCGAGTTTTAAAAGGCAACTTGCATACAAGTTTGACTAGTTACATTGAAATTTTGGTTTGCCAAAAAGTTTCCGAAATCGATTTTGGATTTCACTTTTTATTATTTTGGGGGCTCAAAAATGATGTTTTGGTTGGTCTATGAAAAAATGATTTGTCAAAGTCGAGTTTTAAAAGGCAACTTGCATACAAGTATGACTAGTGACAATGAAATTTTGGTTTGCCAAAAAGTTTCCGAAATCGATTTTGGATTTTACTTTTCATTATTTTGGGGGCTTAAAAATGATGTTTTGGTTGGTCTCTGAAAAAATGATTTGTCAAAGTCGAGTTTTAAAAGGCAACTTGCATACAAGCTTGACTAGTGACAATGAAAGTTTGGTTTGCCAAAAAGTTTCCGAAATCGATTTTGGATTTCACTTTTCATTATTTTGGGGGCTTAAAAATGATGTTTTGGTTGGTCTCTTAAAAAATGATTTGTCAAAGTCGAGTTTTAAAAGGTAACTTGCATACAAGCTTGACTAGTGACAATGAAATTTTGGATTGCCAAAAAGTTTCCGAAATCGATTTTGGATTGCATTTTTCATTATTTAGGGGGCTTAAAAATTATGTTTTGGTTGGTCTCTGAAAAAATGATTTGTCAAAGTCGAGTTTTAAAAGGCAACTTGCATACAAGTTCGACTAGTTACATTGAAATTTTGATTTGCCAAAAAGTTTCCGAAATCGATTTTGGATTTCACTTTTTATTATTTTGGGGGCTCAAAAATGATGTTTTGGTTGGTCTCTGAAAAAATGATTTGTCAAAGTCGAGTTTTAAAAGGCAACTTGCATACAAGCTTGACTAGTGACAATGAAATTTTGGATTTCCAAAAAGTTTCCGAAATCGATTTTGGATTTTACTTTTCATTATTTTGGGGGCTCAAAAATGATGTTTTGGTTGGTCTCTGAAAAAATGATTTGTCAAAGTCGAGTTTTAAAAGGCAACTTGCATACAAGTTCGACTAGTTACATTGAAATTTTGATTTGCCAAAAAGTTTCCGAAATCGATTTTGGATTTCACTTTTTATTATTTTGGGGGCTCAAAAATGATGTTTTGGTTGGTCTCTGAAAAAATGATTTGTCAAAGTCGAGTTTTAAAAGGCAACTTGCATACAAGTTTGACTAGTGACAATGAAATTTTGGTTTGCCAAAAAGTTTCCGAAATCGATTTTGGATTGCATTTTTCATTATTTAGGGGGCTCAAAAATTATGTTTTGGTTGGTCTCTGAAAAAATGATTTGTCAAAGTCGAGTTTTAAAAGGAAACTTGCATACAAGTTTGACTAGTGACAATGAAATTTTGGTTTGCCAAAAAGTTTCCGAAATCGATTTTGGATCGAACTTTTCATTATTTTGGGGGCTTAAAAATTATGTTTTGGTTGGTCTCTGAAAAAATGATTTGTCAAAGTCGAGTTTTAAAAGGCAACTTGCATACAAGTTTGACTAGTGACAATGAAATTTTGGTTTCCCAAAAAGTTTCCGAAATCGATTTTGGATTTCACTTTTCATTATTTTGGGGGCTCAAAAATGATGTTTTGGTTGGTCTATGAAAAAATGATTTGTCAAAGTCGAGTTTTAAAAGGCAACTTGCATACAAGTTTGACTAGTGACAATGAAAGTTTGGTTTGCCAAAAAGTTTCCGAAATCGATTTTGGATTTCACTTTTCATTATTTTGGGGGCTTAAAAATGATGTTTTGGTTGGTCTCTGAAAAAAGGATTTGTCAAAGTCGAGTTTTAAAAGGCAACTTGCATACAAGTTTGACTAGTGACAATGAAATTTTGGTTTGCCAAAATGTTTCCGAAATCGATTTTGGATTTTACTTTTCATTATTTTGGGGGCTCAAAAATGATGTTTTGGTTGGTCTCTGGAAAAATGATTTGTCAAAGTCGAGTTTTAAAAGGCAACTTGCATACAAGTATGACTAGTGACAATGAAATTTTGGATTGCCAAAAAGTTTCCGAAATCGATTTTGGATTTCACTTTTCATTATTTTGGGGGCTCAAAAATGATGTTTTGGTTGGTCTATGAAAAAATGATTTGTCAAAGTCGAGTTTTAAAAGGCAACTTGCATACAAGTTTGACTAGTGACAATGAAATTTTGGTTTGCCAAAAAGTTTCCGAAATCGATTTTGGATCGAACTTTTCATTATTTTGGGGGCTTAAAAATGATGTTTTGGTTGGTCTCTGAAAAAATGATTTGTCAAAGTTGAGTTTTAAAAGGCAACTTGCATACAAGTTTGACTAGTGACAATGAAATTTTGGTTTGCCAAAAAGTTTCCGAAATCGATTTTGGATTTCACTTTTCATTATTTTGGGGGCTTAAAAATGATGTTTTGGTTGGTCTCTGAAAAAATGATTTGTCAAAGTCGAGTTTTAAAAGGCAACTTGCATACAAGTTTGACTAGTTACATTGAAATTTTGGTTTGCCAAAAAGTTTCCGAAATCGATTTTGGATCGAACTTTTCATTATTTTGGGGGCTTGAAAATGATGTTTTGGTTGGTCTCTGAAAAAATGATTTGTCAAAGTTGAGTTTTAAAAGGCAACTTGCATACAAGTTTGACTAGTGACAATGAAATTTTGGATTGCCAAAAAGTTTCCGAAATCGATTTTGGATCGAACTTTTCATTATTTTGGGGGCTCAAAAATGATGTTTTGGTTGGTCTCTGAAAAAATTATTTGTCAAAGTCGAGTTTTAAAAGGCAACTTGCATACAAGTTTGACTAGTTACATTGAAATTTTGGTTTGCCAAAAAGTTTCCGAAATCGATTTTGGATTTCACTTTTTATTATTTTGGGGGCTCAAAAATGATGTTTTGGTTGGTCTATGAAAAAATGATTTGTCAAAGTCGAGTTTTAAAAGGCAACTTGCATACAAGTTTGACTAGTGACAATGAAATTTTGGTTTGCCAAAAAGTTTCCGAAATCGATTTTGGATCGAACTTTTAATTATTTTGGGGGCTCAAAAATGATGTTTTGGTTGGTCTCTGAAAAAATGATTTGTCAAAGTCGAGTTTTAAAAGGCAACTTGCATACAAGTTTGACTAGTGACAATGAAATTTTGGTTTGCCAAAAAGTTTCCGAAATCGATTTTGGATTTCACTTTTCATTATTTTGGGGGCTTAAAAATGATGGTTTGGTTGGTCTTTGAAAAAATGATTTGTCAAAGTCGAGTTTTAAAAGGCAACTTGCATACAAGTTTGACTAGTGACAATCAAATTTTGGTTTGCCAAAAAGTTTCCGAAATCGATTTTGGATTTCACTTTTCATTATTTTGGGGGCTTAAAAATGATGTTTTGGTTGGTCTCTGAAAAAAGGATTTGTCAAAGTCGAGTTTTGAAAGGCAACTTGCATACAAGTTTGACTAGTGACAATGAAATTTTGGTTTGCCAAAATGTTTCCGAAATCGATTTTGGATTTTACTTTTCATTATTTTGGGGGCTCAAAAATGATGTTTTGGTTGGTCTCTGAAAAAATGATTTGTCAAAGTCGAGTTTTAAAAGGCAACTTGCATACAAGTTTGACTAGTGACAATGAAATTTTGGTTTGCCAAAATGTTTCCGAAATCGATTTTGGATTTTACTTTTCATTATTTTGGGGGCTCAAAAATGATGTTTTGGTTGGTCTCTGAAAAAATGATTTGTCAAAGTCGAGTTTTAAAAGGCAACTTGCATACAAGTTTGACTAGTTACATTGAAATTTTGGTTTGCCAAAAAGTTTCCGAAATCGATTTTGGATTTCACTTTTCATTATTTTGGGGGCTCAAAAATGATGTTTTGGTTGGTCTATGAAAAAATGATTTGTCAAAGTCGAGTTTTAAAAGGCAACTTGCATACAAGTATGACTAGTGACAATGAAATTTTGGTTTGCCAAAAAGTTTCCGAAATCGATTTTGGATTTTACTTTTCATTATTTTGGGGGCTTAAAAATGATGTTTTGGTTGGTCTCTGAAAAAATGATTTGTCAAAGTCGAGTTTTAAAAGGCAACTTGCATACAAGCTTGACTAGTGACAATGAAAGTTTGGTTTGCCAAAAAGTTTCCGAAATCGATTTTGGATTTCACTTTTCATTATTTTGGGGGCTTAAAAATGATGTTTTGGTTGGTCTCTTAAAAAATGATTTGTCAAAGTCGAGTTTTAAAAGGCAACTTGCATACAAGCTTGACTAGTGACAATGAAATTTTGGATTGCCAAAAAGTTTCCGAAATCGATTTTGGATTTCACTTTTCATTATTTTGGGGGCTTAAAAATGATGTTTTGGTTGGTCTATGAAAAAATGATTTGTCAAAGTCGAGTTTTAAAAGGCAACTTGCATACAAGTA
This sequence comes from Anopheles marshallii, assembly GCF_943734725.1. Taxonomy (NCBI): domain Eukaryota; kingdom Metazoa; phylum Arthropoda; class Insecta; order Diptera; family Culicidae; genus Anopheles; species Anopheles marshallii. Next base: position 83,939 of record NW_026525901.1, on the reverse strand, counting down.
TGACTAGTGACAATGAAATTTTGGTTTGCCAAAAAGTTTCCGAAATCGATTTTGGATTTTACTTTTCATTATTTTGGGGGCTTAAAAATTATGTTTTGGTTGGTCTCTGAAAAAATGATTTGTCAAAGTCGAGTTTTAAAAGGCAACTTGCATACAAGTTCGACTAGTTACATTGAAATTTTGATTTGCCAAAAAGTTTCCGAAATCGATTTTGGATTTCACTTTTTATTATTTTGGGGGCTCAAAAATGATGTTTTGGTTGGTCTCTGAAAAAATGATTTGTCAAAGTCGAGTTTTAAAAGGCAACTTGCATACAAGCTTGACTAGTGACAATGAAAGGTTGGTTTGCCAAAAAGTTTCCGAAATCGATTTTGGATTTCACTTTTCATTATTTTGGGGGCTTAAAAATGATGTTTTGGTTGGTCTCTTAAAAAATGATTTGTCAAAGTCGAGTTTTAAAAGGCAACTTGCATACAAGCTTGACTAGTGACAATGAAAGTTTGGTTTGCCAAAAAGTTTCCGAAATCGATTTTGGATTTCACTTTTCATTATTTTGGGGGCTTAAAAATGATGTTTTGGTTGGTCTCTTAAAAAATGATTTGTCAAAGTCGAGTTTTAAAAGGCAACTTGCATACAAGCTTGACTAGTGACAATGAAAGTTTGGTTTGCCAAAAAGTTTCCGAAATCGATTTTGGATTTCACTTTTCATTATTTTGGGGGCTTAAAAATGATGTTTTGGTTGGTCTCTTAAAAAATGATTTGTCAAAGTCGAGTTTTAAAAGGCAACTTGCATACAAGCTTGACTAGTGACAATGAAAGGTTGGTTTGCCAAAAAGTTTCCGAAATCGATTTTGGATTTCACTTTTCATTATTTTGGGGGCTTAAAAATGATGTTTTGGTTGGTCTCTTAAAAAATGATTTGTCAAAGTCGAGTTTTAAAAGGCAACTTGCATACAAGTTTGACTAGTGACAATTAAATTTTGGTTTGCCAAAAAGTTTCCGAAATCGATTTTGGATTTCACTTTTCATTATTTAGGGGGCTCAAAAATGATGTTTTGGTTGGTCTCTGAAAAAATGATTTGTCAAAGTCGAGTTTTAAAAGGCAACTTGCATACAAGTTCGACTAGTTACATTGAAATTTTGATTTGCCAAAAAGTTTCCGAAATCGATTTTGGATTTCACTTTTTATTATTTTGGGGGCTCAAAAATGATGTTTTGGTTGGTCTCTGAAAAAATGATTTGTCAAAGTCGAGTTTTAAAAGGCAACTTGCATACAAGTTTGACTAGTGACAATGAAATTTTGGATTGCCAAAAAGTTTCCGAAATCGATTTTGGATTGCATTTTTCATTATTTAGGGGGCTTAAAAATTATGTTTTGGTTGGTCTCTGAAAAAATGATTTGTCAAAGTCGAGTTTTAAAAGGAAACTTGCATACAAGTTTGACTAGTGACAATGAAATTTTGGTTTGCCAAAAAGTTTCCGAAATCGATTTTGGATCGAACTTTTCATTATTTTGGGGGCTTAAAAATGATGTTTTGGTTGGTCTCTGAAAAAATGATTTGTCAAAGTCGAGTTTTAAAAGGCAACTTGCATACAAGTTTGACTAGTGACAATGAAATTTTGGTTTCCCAAAAAGTTTCCGAAATCGATTTTGGATTTCACTTTTCATTATTTTGGGGGCTCAAAAATGATGTTTTGGTTGGTCTATGAAAAAATGATTTGTCAAAGTCGAGTTTTAAAAGGCAACTTGCATACAAGTTTGACTAGTGACAATGAAAGTTTGGTTTGCCAAAAAGTTTCCGAAATCGATTTTGGATTTCACTTTTCATTATTTTGGGGGCTTAAAAATGATGTTTTGGTTGGTCTCTGAAAAAAGGATTTGTCAAAGTCGAGTTTTAAAAGGCAACTTGCATACAAGTTTGACTAGTGACAATGAAATTTTGGTTTGCCAAAATGTTTCCGAAATCGATTTTGGATTTTACTTTTCATTATTTTGGGGGCTCAAAAATGATGTTTTGGTTGGTCTCTGGAAAAATGATTTGTCAAAGTCGAGTTTTAAAAAGCAACTTGCATACAAGTTTGACTAGTGACAATGAAATTTTGGTTTGCCAAAATGTTTCCGAAATCGATTTTGGATTTTACTTTTCATTATTTTGGGGGCTCAAAAATGATGGTTTGGTTGGTCTCTGAAAAAATGATTTGTCAAAGTCGAGTTTTAAAAGGCAACTTGCATACAAGTTTGACTAGTTACATTGAAAATTTGGTTTGCCAAAAAGTTTCCGAAATCGATTTTGGATTTCACTTTTTATTATTTTGGGGGCTCAAAAATGATGTTTTGGTTGGTCTATGAAAAAATGATTTGTCAAAGTCGAGTTTTAAAAGGCAACTTGCATACAAGTTTGATTAGTGACAATGAAATTTTGGATTGCCAAATAGTTTCCGAAATCGATTTTGGATCGAACTTTTCATTATTTTGGGGGCTCAAAAATGATGTTTTGGTTGGTCTCTGAAAAAATGATTTGTCAAAGTCGAGTTTTAAAAGGCAACTTGCATACAAGTATGACTAGTGACAATGAAATTTTGGATTGCCAAAAAGTTTCCGAAATCGATTTTGGATTTCACTTTTCATTATTTTGGGGGCTCAAAAATGATGTTTTGGTTGGTCTATGAAAAAATGATTTGTCAAAGTCGAGTTTTAAAAGGCAACTTGCATACAAGTTTGACTAGTGACAATCAAATTTTGGTTTGCCAAAAAGTTTCCGAAATCGATTTTGGATCGAACTTTTCATTATTTTGGGGGCTTAAAAATTATGTTTTGGTTGGTCTCTGAAAAAATGATTTGTCAAAGTCGAGTTTTAAAAGGCAACTTGCATACAAGTTCGACTAGTTACATTGAAATTTTGATTTGCCAAAAAGTTTCCGAAATCGATTTTGGATTTTACTTTTCATTATTTTGGGGGCTCAAAAATGATGTTTTGGTTGGTCTCTGAAAAAATGATTTGTCAAAGTCGAGTTTTAAAAGGCAACTTGCATACAAGTTTGACTAGTTACATTGAAATTTTGGTTTGCCAAAAAGTTTCCGAAATCGATTTTGGATTTTACTTTTCATTATTTAGGGGGCTTAAAAATTATGTTTTGGTTGGTCTCTGAAAAAATGATTTGTCAAAGTCGAGTTTTAAAAGGCAACTTGCATACAAGTTCGACTAGTTACATTGAAATTTTGATTTGCCAAAAAGTTTCCGAAATCGATTTTGGATTTTACTTTTCATTATTTTGGGGGCTTAAAAATGATGTTTTGGTTGGTCTCTGAAAAAATGATTTGTCAAAGTCGAGTTTTAAAAGGCAACTTGCATACAAGCTTGACTAGTGACAATGAAAGTTTGGTTTGCCAAAAAGTTTCCGAAATCGATTTTGGATTTCACTTTTCATTATTTTGGGGGCTTAAAAATGATGTTTTGGTTGGTCTCTTAAAAAATGATTTGTCAAAGTCGAGTTTTAAAAGGCAACTTGCATACAAGCTTGACTAGTGACAATGAAATTTTGGATTGCCAAAAAGTTTCCGAAATCGATTTTGGATTGCATTTTTCATTATTTAGGGGGCTTAAAAATTATGTTTTGGTTGGTCTCTGAAAAAATGATTTGTCAAAGTCGAGTTTTAAAAGGCAACTTGCATACAAGTTCGACTAGTTACATTGAAATTTTGATCTGCCAAAAAGTTTCCGAAATCGATTTTGGATTTCACTTTTTATTATTTTGGGGGCTCAAAAATGATGTTTTGGTTGGTCTCTGAAAAAATGATTTGTCAAAGTCGAGTTTTAAAAGGCAACTTGCATACAAGCTTGACTAGTGACAATGAAAGTTTGGTTTGCCAAAAAGTTTCCGAAATCGATTTTGGATTTCACTTTTCATTATTTTGGGGGCTTAAAAATGATGTTTTGGTTGGTCTCTTAAAAAATGATTTGTCAAAGTCGAGTTTTAAAAGGCAACTTGCATACAAGCTTGACTAGTGACAATGAAAGTTTGGTTTGCCAAAAAGTTTCCGAAATCGATTTTGGATTTCACTTTTCATTATTTTGGGGGCTTAAAAATGATGTTTTGGTTGGTCTCTTAAAAAAATGATTTGTCAAAGTCGAGTTTTAAAAGGCAACTTGCATACAAGCTTGACTAGTGACAATGAAATTTTGGATTTCCAAAAAGTTTCCGAAATCGATTTTGGATTTTACTTTTCATTATTTTGGGGGCTCAAAAATGATGTTTTGGTTGGTCTCTGAAAAAATGATTTGTCAAAGTCGAGTTTTAAAAGGCAACTTGCATACAAGTTCGACTAGTTACATTGAAATTTTGATTTGCCAAAAAGTTTCCGAAATCGATTTTGGATTTCACTTTTTATTATTTTGGGGGCTCAAAAATGATGTTTTGGTTGGTCTCTGAAAAAATGATTTGTCAAAGTCGAGTTTTAAAAGGCAACTTGCATACAAGTTTGACTAGTGACAATGAAATTTTGGATTGCCAAAAAGTTTCCGAAATCGATTTTGGATTGCATTTTTCATTATTTAGGGGGCTTAAAAATTATGTTTTGGTTGGTCTCTGAAAAAATGATTTGTCAAAGTCGAGTTTTAAAAGGAAACTTGCATACAAGTTTGACTAGTGACAATGAAATTTTGGTTTGCCAAAAAGTTTCCGAAATCGATTTTGGATCGAACTTTTCATTATTTTGGGGGCTCAAAAATTATGTTTTGGTTGGTCTCTGAAAAAATGATTTGTCAAAGTCGAGTTTTAAAAGGCAACTTGCATACAAGTTTGACTAGTGACAATGAAATTTTGGTTTCCCAAAAAGTTTCCGAAATCGATTTTGGATTTCACTTTTCATTATTTTGGGGGCTCAAAAATGATGTTTTGGTTGGTCTATGAAAAAATGATTTGTCAAAGTCGAGTTTTAAAAGGCAACTTGCATACAAGTTTGACTAGTGACAATGAAAGTTTGGTTTGCCAAAAAGTTTCCGAAATCGATTTTGGATTTCACTTTTCATTATTTTGGGGGCTTAAAAATGATGTTTTGGTTGGTCTCTGAAAAAAGGATTTGTCAAAGTCGAGTTTTAAAAGGCAACTTGCATACAAGTTTGACTAGTGACAATGAAATTTTGGTTTGCCAAAATGTTTCCGAAATCGATTTTGGATTTTACTTTTCATTATTTTGGGGGCTCAAAAATGATGTTTTGGTTGGTCTCTGGAAAAATGATTTGTCAAAGTCGAGTTTTAAAAGGCAACTTGCATACAAGTTTGACTAGTGACAATGAAATTTTGGTTTGCCAAAATGTTTCCGAAATCGATTTTGGATTTTACTTTTCATTATTTTGGGGGCTCAAAAATGATGGTTTGGTTGGTCTCTGAAAAAATGATTTGTCAAAGTCGAGTTTTAAAAGGCAACTTGCATACAAGTTTGACTAGTTACATTGAAATTTTGGATTGCCAAAAAGTTTCCGAAATCGATTTTGGATTTCACTTTTCATTATTTTGGGGGCTCAAAAATGATGTTTTGGTTGGTCTATGAAAAAATGATTTGTCAAAGTCGAGTTTTAAAAGGCAACTTGCATACAAGTTTGACTAGTGACAATGAAATTTTGGTTTGCCAAAAAGTTTCCGAAATCGATTTTGGATCGAACTTTTCATTATTTTGGGGGCTTAAAAATTATGTTTTGGTTGGTCTCTGAAAAAATGATTTGTCAAAGTCGAGTTTTAAAAGGCAACTTGCATACAAGTTTGACTAGTGACAATGAAATTTTGGTTTGCCAAAAAGTTTCCGAAATCGATTTTGGATTTCACTTTTCATTATTTTGGGGGCTTAAAAATGATGTTTAGGTGGGTCTCTGAAAAATGATTTGTCAAAGTCGAGTTTTAAAAGGCAACTTGCATACAAGTTTGACTAGCGACAATGAAATTTTGATTTGCCAAAAAGTTTCCGAAATCAATTTTGGATCGAACTTTTCATTATTTTGGGGGCTTAAAAATGATGTTTTGGTTGGTCTCTGAAAAAATGATTTGTCAAAGTCGAGTTTTAAAAGGCAACTTGCATACAAGTTTGACTAGTGACAATGAAATTTTGATTTGCCAAAAAGTTTCCGAAATCGATTTTGGATTTTACTTTTCATTATTTTGGGGGCTTTAAAATGATGTTTTGGTTGGTCTCTGAAAAAATGATTTGTCAAAGTCGAGTTTTAAAAGGCAACTTGCATACAAGTTTGACTAGTGACAATGAAATTTTGATTTGCCAAAAAGTTTCCGAAATCGATTTTGGATTTTACTTTTCATTATTTTGGGGGCTTAAAAATGATGTTTAGGTGGGTCTCTGAAAAATGATTTGTCAAAGTCGAGTTTTAAAAGGCAACTTGCATACAAGTTTGACTAGCGACAATGAAATTTTGATTTGCCAAAAAGTTTCCGAAATCAATTTTGGATCGAACTTTTCATTATTTTGGGGGCTTAAAAATGATGTTTTGGTTGGTCTCTGAAAAAATGATTTGTCAAAGTCGAGTTTTAAAAGGCAACTTGCATACAAGTTTGACTAGTGACAATGAAATTTTGGTTTGCCAAAAAGTTTCCGAAATCGATTTTGGATTTCACTTTTCATTATTTTGGGGGCTTAAAAATGATGTTTAGGTGGGTCTCTGAAAAATGATTTGCCAAAGTCGAGTTTTAAAAGGCAACTTGCATACAAGTTTGACTAGCGACAATGAAATTTTGATTTGCCAAAAAGTTTCCGAAATCAATTTTGGATTTTACTTTTCATTATTTTGGGGGCTCAAAAATGATGGTTTGGTTGGTCTCTGAAAAAATGATTTGTCAAAGTCGAGTTTTAAAAGGCAACTTGCATACAAGTTTGACTAGTGACAATGAAATTTTGGTATGCCAAAAAGTTTCCGAAATCGATTTTGGATTTCACTTTTCATTATTTTGGGGGCTTTAAAATGATGTTTTGGTTGGTCTCTGAAAAAATGATTTGTCAAAGTCGAGTTTTAAAAGGCAACTTGCATACAAGTTTGACTAGTGACAATGAAATTTTGGTTTGCCAAAAAGTTTCCGAAATCGATTTTGGATTTCACTTTTCATTATTTTGGGGGCTTAAAAATGATGTTTAGGTGGGTCTCTGAAAAATGAGTTGTCAAAGTCGAGTTTTAAAAGGCAACTTGCATACAAGTTTGACTAGTGACAATGAAATTTTGATTTGCCAAAAAGTTTCCGAAATCGATTTTGGATCGAACTTTTCATTATTTTGGGGGCTTAAAAATGATGTTTTGGTTGGTCTCTGAAAAAATGATTTGTCAAAGTCGAGTTTTAAAAGGCAACTTGCATACAAGTTTGACTAGTGACAATGAAATTTTGGTTTGCCAAAAAGTTTCCGAAATCGATTTTGGATTTCACTTTTCATTATTTTGGGGGCTTAAAAATGATGTTTAGGTGGGTCTCTGAAAAATGATTTGCCAAAGTCGAGTTTTAAAAGGCAACTTGCATACAAGTTTGACTAGCGACAATGAAATTTTGATTTGCCAAAAAGTTTCCGAAATCAATTTTGGATCGAACTTTTCATTATTTTGGGGGCTTAAAAATGATGTTTTGGTTGGTCTCTGAAAAAATGATTTGTCAAAGTCGAGTTTTAAAAGGCAACTTGCATACAAGTTTGACTAGTGACAATGAAATTTTGATTTGCCAAAAAGTTTCCGAAATCGATTTTGGATTTTACTTTTCATTATTTTGGGGGCTTTAAAATGATGTTTTGGTTGGTCTCTGAAAAAATGATTTGTCAAAGTCGAGTTTTAAAAGGCAACTTGCATACAAGTTTGACTAGTGACAATGAAATTTTGGTATGCCAAAAAGTTTCCGAAATCGATTTTGGATTTCACTTTTCATTATTTTGGGGGCTTAAAAATTATTATTATTATTATTATTTATTATTATTATTATTATCATTATTATTATCATTATCATTATCATTATTATTCATTATTATATTATTATTTATATTTTCATTATTTTATATTCAAAAATAATGAAAAGTGAAATCCAAAATCGATTTCGGAAACTTTTTGGCAAACCAAAATTTCATTGTCACTAGTCAAACTTGTATGCAAGTTGCGTTTTAAAACTCGACTTTGACAAATCATTTTTTCAGAGACCAACCAAAACATCATTTTTGAGCCCCCAAAATAATGAAAAGTTCGATCCAAAATCGATTTCGGAAACTTTTTGGCAAACCAAAATTTCATTGTCACTAGTCAAACTTGTATGCAAGTTGCGTTTTAAAACTCGACTTTGACAAATCATTTTTTCAGAGACCAACCAAAACATCATTTTTGAGCCCCCAAAATAATGAAAAGTGAAATCCAAAATCGATTTCGGAAACTTTTTGGCAAACCAAAATTTCATTGTCACTAGTCAAACTTGTATGCAAGTTGCCTTTTAAAACTCGACTTTGACAAATCATTTTTTCAGAGACCAACCAAAACATCATTTTTGAGCCCCCAAAAGAATGAAAAGTGAAATCCAAAATCGATTTCGGAAACTTTTTGGCAAACCAAAATTTCATTGTCACTAGTCAAACTTGTATGCAAGTTGCCTTTTAAAACTCGACTTTGACAAATCATTTTTTCAGAGACCAACCAAAACATCATTTTTGAGCCCCCAAAATAATGAAAAGTGAAATCCAAAATCGATTTCGGAAACTTTTTGGCAAACCAAAATTTCATTGTCACTAGTCAAACTTGTATGCAAGTTGCCTTTTAAAACTCGACTTTGACAAATCATTTTTTCAGAGACCAACCAAAACATCATTTTTAAGCCCCAAAAATAATGAAAAGTGAAATCCAAAATCGATTTCGGAAACTTTTTGGCAAACCAAAATTTCATTGTCACTAGTCAAACTTGTATGCAAGTTGCCTATTCCAACTCGACTTTGACAAATCATTTTTTCAGAGACCAACCAAACCATCATTTTTGAGCCCCCAAAATAATGAAAAGTACAATCCAAAATCGATTTCGGAAACTTTTTGGCAAACCAAAATTTCATTGTCACTAGTCAAACTTGTATGCAAGTTGCCTTTTAAAACTCGACTTTGACAAATCATTTTTTCAGAGACCAACCAAAATATCATTTTTAAGCCCCTAAAATAATGAAAAGTGAAATCCAAAATCGATTTCGGAAACTTTTTGGCAAACCAAAATTTCAATGTAACTAGTCAAACTTGTATGCAAGTTGCCTTTTAAAACTCGACTTTGACAAATCATTTTTTCAGAGACCAACCAAAACATCATTTTTGAGCCCCCAAAATAATGAAAAGTTCGATCCAAAATCGATTTCGGAAACTTTTTGGCAAACCAGAATTTCATTGTCACTAGTCAAACTTGTATGCAAGTTGCCTTTTAAAACTCGACTTTGACAAATCATTTTTTCAGAGACCAACCAAAACATCATTTTTAAGCCCCAAAAATAATGAAAAGTGAAATCCAAAATCGATTTCGGAAACTTTTTGGCAAACCAAAATTTCATTGTCACTAGTCAAACTTGTATGCAAGTTGCCTATTCCAACTCGACTTTGACAAATCATTTTTTCAGAGACCAACCAAACCATCATTTTTGAGCCCCCAAAATAATGAAAAGTACAATCCAAAATCGATTTCGGAAACTTTTTGGCAAACCAAAATTTCATTGTCACTAGTCAAACTTGTATGCAAGTTGCCTTTTAAAACTCGACTTTGACAAATCATTTTTTCTAAGACCAACCGAAGCATCATTTTTAAGCCCCCAAAATAATAAAAAGTGAAATCCAAAATCGATTTCGGAAACTTTTTGGCAAACCAAAATTTCATTGTCACTAGTTAAACTTGTATGCAAGTTGCCTTTTAAAACTCGACTGTAACAAATCAATTTTTCAGAGACCAACCAAAACATCATTTTTGAGCCCCCAAAATAATGAAAAGTGAAATCCAAAATCGATTTCGGAAACTTTTTGGCAAACCAAAATTTCATTGTCACTAGTCAAACTTGTATGCAAGTTGCCTTTTATAACTCGACTTTGACAAATCATTTTTTCAGAGACCAACCAAAAAATCATTTTTAAGCCCCCAAAATAATGAAAAGTGAAATCCAAAATCGATTTCGGAAACTTTTTGGCAAACCAAAATTTCATTGTCACTAGTCAAACTTGTATGCAAGTTGCGTTTTAAAACTCGACTTTGACAAATCATTTTTTCAGAGACCAACCAAAACATCATTTTTGAGCCCCCAAAATAATGAAAAGTGAAATCCAAAATCGATTTCGGAAACTTTTTGGCAAACCAAAATTTCAATGTAACTAGTCAAACTTGTATGCAAGTTGCCTTTTAAAACTCGACTTTGACAAATCATTTTTTCAGAGACCAACCAAAACATCATTTTTAAGCCCCCAAAATAATGAAAAGTGAAATCCAAAATCGATTTCGGAAACTTTTTGGCAAACCAAAATTTCATTGTCACTTGTCAAACTTGTATGCAAGTTGCCTTTTAAAACTCGACTTTGACAAATCATTTTTTCAGAGACCAACCAAAACATCAGTTTTAAGCCCCCAAAATAATGAAAAGTGAAATCCAAAATCGATTTCGGAAACTTTTTGGCAAACCAAAATTTCATTGTCACTAGTCAAACTTGTATGCAAGTTGCCTTTTAAAACTCGACTTTGACAAATCTTTTTTTCAAAGACCAACCAAAAAATCATTTTTGAGCCCCCAAAATAATGAAAAGTTCGATCCAAAATCGATTTCGGAAACTTTTTGGCAAACCAAAATTTCAATGTAACTAGATAAACTTGTATGCAAGTTGCCTTTTCAAACTCGACTTTGACAAATCATTTTTTCAGAGACCAACCAAAACATCATTTTTAAGCCCCCAAAATAATGAAAAGTGAAATCCAAAATTGATTTCGGAAACTTTTTGGCAAACCAAAATTTCATTGTCACTAGTCAAACTTGTATGCAAGTTGCCTTTTAAAACTTGACTTTGACAAATCATTTTTTCAGAGACCAACCAAAACATCATTTTTAAGCCCCCAAAATAATGAAAAGTGAAATCCAAAATTGATTTCGGAAACTTTTTGGCAAACCAAAATTTCATTGTCATCAGTTAAACTTGTATGCAAGTTGCCTTTTAAAACTCGACTTTGACAAATCATTTTTTCAGAGACCAACCAAAACATCATTTTTAAGCCCCCAAAATAATGAAAAGTGAAATCCAAAATCGATTTCGGAAACTTTTTGGCAAACCAAAATTTCATTGTCACTAGTCAAACGTGTATGCAAGTTGCCTTTTAAAACTCGACTTTGACAAATCATTTTTTCAGAGACCAACCAAAACATCATTTTTAAGCCCCCAAAATAATGAAAAGTGAAATCCAAAATCGATTTCGGAAACTTTTTGGCAAACCAAAATTTAATTGTCATCAGTTAAACTTGTATGCAAGTTGCCTTTTAAAACTCGACTTTGACAAATCATTTTTTCAGAGACCAACCAAAACATCATTTTTAAGCCCCCAAAATAATGAAAAGTGAAATCCAAAATCGATTTCGGAAACTTTTTGGCAAACCAAAATTTCGTTGTCACTAGTCAAACTTGTATGCAAGTTGCCTTTTAAAACTCGACTTTGACAAATCATTTTTTCAGAGACCAACCAAAACATCATTTTTAAGCCCCCAAAATAATGAAAAGTGAAATCCAAAATTGATTTCGGAAACTTTTTGGCAAACCAAAATTTCATTGTCACTAGTCAAACTTGTATGCAAGTTGCCTTTTAAAACTCGACTTTGACAAATCTTTTTTTCAAAGACCAACCAAAAAATCATTTTTGAGCCCCCAAAATAATGAAAAGTTCGATCCAAAATCGATTTCGGAAACTTTTTGGCAAACCAAAATTTCAATGTAACTAGATAAACTTGTATGCAAGTTGCCTTTTCAAACTCGACTTTGACAAATCATTTTTTCAGAGACCAACCAAAACATCATTTTTAAGCCCCCAAAATAATGAAAAGTGAAATCCAAAATCGATTTCGGAAACTTTTTGGCAAACCAAAATTTCATTGTCATCAGTTAAACTTGTATGCAAGTTGCCTTTTAAAACTCGACTTTGACAAATCATTTTTTCAGAGACCAACCAAAACATCATTTTTAAGCCCCCAAAATAATGAAAAATGCAATCCAAAATCGATTCCGGAAACTTTTTGGCAAACCAAAATTTCAATGTAACTAGATAAACTTGTATGCAAGTTGCCTTTTCAAACTCGACTTTGACAAATCATTTTTTCAGAGACCAACCAAAACATCATTTTTAAGCCCCCAAAATAATGAAAAGTGAAATCCAAAATCGATTTCGGAAACTTTTTGGCAAACCAAAATTTCGTTGTCACTAGTCAAACTTGTATGCAAGTTGCCTTTTAAAACTCGACTTTGACAAATCATTTTTTCAGAGACCAACCAAAACATCATTTTTAAGCCCCCAAAATAATGAAAAGTGAAATCCAAAATTGATTTCGGAAACTTTTTGGCAAACCAAAATTTCATTGTCACTAGTCAAACTTGTATGCAAGTTGCCTTTTAAAACTCGACTTTGACAAATCTTTTTTTCAAAGACCAACCAAAAAATCATTTTTGAGCCCCCAAAATAATGAAAAGTTCGATCCAAAATCGATTTCGGAAACTTTTTGGCAAACCAAAATTTCAATGTAACTAGATAAACTTGTATGCAAGTTGCCTTTTCAAACTCGACTTTGACAAATCATTTTTTCAGAGACCAACCAAAACATCATTTTTAAGCCCCCAAAATAATGAAAAGTGAAATCCAAAATCGATTTCGGAAACTTTTTGGCAAACCAAAATTTCATTGTCATCAGTTAAACTTGTATGCAAGTTGCCTTTTAAAACTCGACTTTGACAAATCATTTTTTCAGAGACCAACCAAAACATCATTTTTAAGCCCCCAAAATAATGAAAAGTGAAATCCAAAATCGATTTCGGAAACTTTTTGGCAAACCAAAATTTCGTTGTCACTAGTCAAACTTGTACGCAAGTTGCCTTTTAAAACTCGACTTTGATAAATCATTTTTTCAGAGACCAACCAAAACATCATTTTTGAGCCCCCAAAATAATGAAAAATGCAATCCAAAATCGATTCCGGAAACTTTTTGGCAAACCAAAATTTCATTGTCACTAGTCAAACTTGTATGCAAGTTGCCTTTTAAAACTCGACTTTGACAAGTCATTTTTTCAGAGACCAACCAAACCATCATTTTTAAGCTCCCAAAATAATGAAAAGTGAAATCCAAAATCGATTTTGGAAACTTTTTGGCAAACCAAAATTTCATTGTCACTAGTCAAACTTGTATGCAAGTTGCCTTTTCAAACTCGACTTTGACAAATCATTTTTTCAGAGACCAACCAAAACATCATTTTTAAGCCCCCAAAATAATGAAAAGTGAAATCCAAAATTGATTTCGGAAACTTTTTGGCAAACCAAAATATCATTGTCACTAGTCAAACTTGTATGCAAGTTGCCTTTTAAAACTCGACTTTGACAAATCATTTTTTCAGAGACCAACCAAAACATCTTTTTTAAGCCCCCAAAATAATGAAAAGTGAAATCCAAAATTGATTTCGGAAACTTTTTGGCAAACCAAAATTTCATTGTCACTAGTCAAACTTGTATGCAAGTTGCCTTTTAAAACTCGACTTTGACAAATCTTTTTTTCAAAGACCAACCAAAAAATCATTTTTGAGCCCCCAAAATAATGAAAAGTTCGATCCAAAATCGATTTCGGAAACTTTTTGGCAAACCAAAATTTCAATGTAACTAGATAAACTTGTATGCAAGTTGCCTTTTCAAACTCGACTTTGACAAATCATTTTTTCAGAGACCAACCAAAACATCATTTTTAAGCCCCCAAAATAATGAAAAGTGAAATCCAAAATCGATTTCGGAAACTTTTTGGCAAACCAAAATTTCATTGTCACTAGTCAAACTTGTATGCAAGTTGCCTTTTAAAACTCGACTTTGACAAATCATTTTTTCAGAGACCAACCAAAACATCATTTTTGAGCCTCCAAAATAATGAAAAGTGCAATCCAAAATCGATTTCGGAAACTTTTTGGCAAACCAAAATTTCAATGTCACTAGTCAAACTTGTATGCAAGTTGCCTTTTAAAACTCGACTTTGACAAATCATTTTTTCAGAGACCAACCAAAACATCATTTTTAAGCCCCCAAAATAATGAAAAGTGAAATCCAAAATCGATTTCGGAAACTTTTTGGCAAACCAAAATTTCATTGTCACTAGTCAAACGTGTATGCAAGTTGCCTTTTAAAACTCGACTTTGACAAATCATTTTTTCAGAGACCAACCAAAACATCATTTTTAAGCCCCCAAAATAATGATAAGTGCAATCCACGATCGATTTCGGAAACTTTTTGGCAAACCAAAATTTCATTGTCACTAGTCAAACTTGTATGCAAGTTGCCTTTTAAAACTCGACTTTGACAAATCATTTTTTCAGAGACCAACCAAAACATCATTTTTAAGCCCCCAAAATAATGAAAAGTGAAATCCAAAATCGATTTCGGAAACTTTTTGGCAAACCAAAATTTCATTGTCACTAGTCAAACTTGTATGCAAGTTGCCTTTTAAAACTCGACTTTGACAAATCATTTTTTCAGAGACCAACCAAAACATCATTTTTAAGCCCCCAAAATAATGAAAAGTGAAATCCAAAATCGATTTCGGAAACTTTTTGGCAAACCAAAATTTCGTTGTCACTAGTCAAACTTGTATGCAAGTTGCCTTTTAAAACTCGACTTTGACAAATCATTTTTTCAGAGACCAACCAAAACATCTTTTTTAAGCCCCCAAAATAATGAAAAGTGAAATCCAAAATTGATTTCGGAAACTTTTTGGCAAACCAAAATTTCATTGTCACTAGTCAAACTTGTATGCAAGTTGCCTTTTAAAACTCGACTTTGACAAATCATTTTTTCAGAGACCAACCAAAACATCATTTTTAAGCCCCCAAAATAATGAAAAGTGAAATCCAAAATCGATTTCGGAAACTTTTTGGCAAACCAAAATTTCATTGTCACTAGTCAAACTTGTATGCAAGTTGCCTTTTAAAACTCGACTTTGACAAATCATTTTTTCAGAGACCAACCAAAACATCATTTTTAAGCCCCCAAAATAATGAAAAGTGAAATCCAAAATCGATTTCGGAAACTTTTTGGCAAACCAAAATTTCAATGTAACTAGATAAACTTGTATGCAAGTTGCCTTTTCAAACTCGACTTTGACAAATCATTTTTTCAGAGACCAACCAAAACATCATTTTTAAGCCCCCAAAATAATGAAAAGTGAAATCCAAAATCGATTTCGGAAACTTTTTGGCAAACCAAAATTTCATTGTCACTAGTCAAACTTGTATGCAAGTTGCCTTTTAAAACTCGACTTTGACAAATCATTTTTTCAGAGACCAACCAAAACATCATTTTTAAGCCCCCAAAATAATGAAAAGTGAAATCCAAAATCGATTTCGGAAACTTTTTGGCAAACCAAAATTTCATTGTCACTAGTCAAACTTGTATGCAAGTTGCCTTTTAAAACTCGACTTTGACAAATCATTTTTTCAGAGACCAACCAAAACATCATTTTTAAGCCCCCAAAATAATGAAAAGTGAAATCCAAAATCGATTTCGGAAACTTTTTGGCAAACCAAAATTTCAATGTAACTAGATAAACTTGTATGCAAGTTGCCTTTTCAAACTCGACTTTGACAAATCATTTTTTCAGAGACCAACCAAAACATCATTTTTAAGCCCCCAAAATAATGAAAATTGAAATCCAAAATCGATTTCGGAAACTTTTTGGCAAACCAAAATTTCATTGTCACTAGTCAAACTTGTATGCAAGTTGCCTTTTAAAACTCGACTTTGACAAATCATTTTTTCAGAGACCAACCAAAACATCATTTTTAAGCCCCCAAAATAATGAAAAGTGAAATCCAAAAT
The DNA here is from genome assembly GCF_943734725.1 of Anopheles marshallii. Taxonomy (NCBI): domain Eukaryota; kingdom Metazoa; phylum Arthropoda; class Insecta; order Diptera; family Culicidae; genus Anopheles; species Anopheles marshallii. Next base: position 67,874 of record NW_026525901.1, on the reverse strand, counting down.
CGATTTCGGAAACTTTTTGGCAAACCAAAATTTCATTGTCACTAGTCAAACTTGTATGCAAGTTGCCTTTTAAAACTCGACTTTGACAAATCATTTTTTCAGAGACCAACCAAAACATCATTTTTAAGCCCCCAAAATAATGAAAAGTGAAATCCAAAATCGATTTCGGAAACTTTTTGGCAAACCAAAATTTCATTGTCACTAGTCAAACGTGTATGCAAGTTGCCTTTTAAAACTCGACTTTGACAAATCATTTTTTCAAAGACCAACCAAAACATCATTTATGAGCCTCCAAAATAATGAAAAGTGCAATCCAAAATCGATTTCGGAAACTTTTTGGCAAACCAAAATTTCAATGTCACTAGTCAAACTTGTATGCAAGTTGCCTTCTAAAACTCGACTTTGACAAATCATTTTTTCAGAGACCAACCAAAACATCATTTTTGAGCCCCCAAAATAATGAAAAGTGAAATCCAAAATCGATTTCGGAAACTTTTTGGCAAACCAAAATTTCATTTTCACTAGTCAAACTTGTATGCAAGCTGCCTTTTAAAACTCGACTTTGACAAATCATTTTTTCAGAGACCAACCAAAACATCATTTTTGAGCCCCCAAAATAATAAAAAGTGAAATCCAAAATCGATTTCGGAAACTTTTTGGCAAACCAAAATGTCATTGTCACTAGTCAAACTTGTATGCAAGTTGCCTTTTAAAACTCGACTTTGACAAATAATTTTTTCAGAGACCAACCAAAACATCATTTTTGAGCCTCCAAAATAATGAAAAGTGAAATCCAAAATCGATTTCGGAAACTTTTTGGCAAACCAAAATTTCATTGTCACTAGTCAAACGTGTATGCAAGTTGCCTTTTAAAACTCGACTTTGACAAATCATTTTTTCAAAGACCAACCAAAACATCATTTTTGAGCCTCCAAAATAATGAAAAGTGAAATCCAAAATCGATTTCGGAAACTTTTTGGCAAACCAAAATTTCATTTTCACTAGTCAAACTTGTATGCAAGCTGCCTATTAAAACTCGACTTTGACAAATCATTTTTTCAGAGACCAACCAAAACATCATTTTTGAGCCCCCAAAATAATAAAAAGTGAAATCCAAAATCGATTTCGGAAACTTTTTGGCAAACCAAAATGTCATTGTCACTAGTCAAACTTGTATGCAAGTTGCCTTTTAAAACTCGACTTTGACAAATCATTTTTTCAGAGACCAACCAAAACATCATTTTTGAGCCCCCAAAATAATGAAAAGTGAAATCCAAAATCGATTTCGGAAACTTTTTGGCAAACCAAAATTTCATTGTCACTAGTCAAACGTGTATGCAAGTTGCCTTTTAAAACTCGACTTTGACAAATCAGTTTTTCAAAGACCAACCAAAACATCATTTTTGAGCCTCCAAAATAATGAAAAGTGCAATCCAAAATCGATTTCGGAAACTTTTTGGCAAACCAAAATTTCAATGTCACTAGTCAAACTTGTATGCAAGTTGCCTTTTAAAACTCGACTTTGACAAATCATTTTTTCAGAGACCAACCAAAACATCATTTTTGAGCCCCCAAAATAATGAAAAGTGAAATCCAAAATCGATTTCGGAAACTTTTTGGCAAACCAAAATTTCATTGTCACTAGTCAAACGTGTATGCAAGTTGCCTTTTAAAACTCGACTTTGACAAATCATTTTTTCAAAGACCAACCAAAACATCATTTTTGAGCCTCCAAAATAATGAAAAGTGCAATCCAAAATCGATTTCGGAAACTTTTTGGCAAACCAAAATGTCATTGTCACTAGTCAAACTTGTATGCAAGTTGCCTTTTAAAACTCGACTTTGACAAATCATTTTTTCAGAGACCAACCAAAACATCATTTTTAAGCCCCCAAAATAATGAAAAGTGAAATCCAAAATCGATTTCGGAAACTTTTTGGCAAACCAAAATTTCATTGTCACTAGTCAAACTTGTATGCAAGTTGCCTTTTAAAACTCGACTTTGACAAATCATTTTTTCAGAGACCAACCAAAACATCATTTTTGAGCCCCCAAAATAATGAAAAGTGAAATCCAAAATCGATTTCGGAAACTTTTTGGCAAACCAAAATTTCATTGTCACTAGTCAAACGTGTATGCAAGTTGCCTTTTAAAACTCGACTTTGACAAATCATTTTTTCAAAGACCAACCAAAACATCATTTTTGAGCCTCCAAAATAATGAAAAGTGCAATCCAAAATCGATTTCGGAAACTTTTTGGCAAACCAAAATGTCATTGTCACTAGTCAAACTTGTATGCAAGTTGCCTTTTAAAACTCGACTTTGACAAATCATTTTTTCAGAGACCAACCAAAACATCATTTTTGAGCCCCCAAAATAATGAAAAGTGAAATCCAAAATCGATTTCGGAAACTTTTTGGCAAACCAAAATTTCATTGTCACTAGTCAAACGTGTATGCAAGTTGCCTTTTAAAACTCGACTTTGACAAATCAGTTTTTCAAAGACCAACCAAAACATCATTTTTGAGCCCCCAAAATAATGAAAAGTGAATTCCAAAATCGATTTCGGAAACTTTTTGGCAAACCAAAATTTCATTGTCACTAGTCAAACTTGTATGCAAGTTGCCTTTTAAAACTCGACTTTGACAAATCATTTTTTCAGAGACCAACCAAAACATCATTTTTAAGCCCCCAAAATAATGAAAAGTGAAATCCAAAATCGATTTCGGAAACTTTTTGGCAAACCAAAATGTCATTGTCACTAGTCAAACTTGTATGCAAGTTGCCTTTTAAAACTCGACTTTGACAAATAATTTTTTCAGAGACCAACCAAAACATCATTTTTAAGCCCCCAAAATAATGAAAAGTGAAATCCAAAATCGATTTCGGAAACTTTTTGGCAAACCAAAATTTCATTGTCACTAGTCAAACGTGTATGCAAGTTGCCTTTTAAAACTCGACTTTGACAAATCATTTTTTCAGAGACCAACCAAAACATCATTTTTAAGCCCCCAAAATAATGAAAAGTGAAATCCAAAATCGATGTCGGAAACTTTTTGGCAAACCAAAATTTCATTGTCACTAGTCAAACTTGTATGCAAGTTGCCTTTTAAAACTCGACTTTGACAAATCATATTTTCAGAGACCAACCAAAACATCATTTTTAAGCCCCCAAAATAATGAAAAGTGAAATCCAAAATCGATTTCGGAAACTTTTTGGCAATCCAAAATTTCATTGTCACTAGTCAAACTTGTATGCAAGTTGCCTTTTAAAACTCGACTTTGACAAATCATATTTTCAGAGACCAACCAAAACATCATTTTTAAGCCCCCAAAATAATGAAAAGTGAAATCCAAAATCGATTTCGGAAACTTTTTGGCAAACCAAAATTTCATTGTCATCAGTCAAACTTGTATGCAAGTTGCCTTTTAAAACTCGACTTTGACAAATCTTTTTTTCAAAGACCAACCAAAAAATCATTTTTGAGCCCCCAAAATAATGAAAAGTTCGATCCAAAATCGATTTCGGAAACTTTTTGGCAAACCAAAATTTCAATGTAACTAGATAAACTTGTATGCAAGTTGCCTTTTCAAACTCGACTTTGACAAATCATTTTTTCAGAGACCAACCAAAACATCATTTTTAAGCCCCCAAAATAATGAAAAGTGAAATCCAAAATCGATTTCGGAAACTTTTTGGCAAACCAAAATTTCATTGTCACTAGTCAAACTTGTATGCAAGTTGCCTTTTAAAACTCGACTTTGACAAATCATTTTTTCAGAGACCAACCAAAACATCATTTTTAAGCCCCCAAAATAATGAAAAGTGAAATCCAAAATCGATTTCGGAAACTTTTTGGCAAACCAAAATTTCATTGTCACTAGTCAAACTTGTATGCAAGTTGCCTTTTAAAACTCGACTTTGACAAATCATTTTTTCAGAGACCAACCAAAACATCATTTTTAAGCCCCCAAAATAATGAAAAGTGAAATCCAAAATCGATTTCGGAAACTTTTTGGCAAACCAAAATTTCATTGTCACTAGTCAAACGTGTATGCAAGTTGCCTTTTAAAACTCGACTTTGACAAATCATTTTTTCAAAGACCAACCAAAACATCATTTATGAGCCTCCAAAATAATGAAAAGTGCAATCCAAAATCGATTTCGGAAACTTTTTGGCAAACCAAAATTTCAATGTCACTAGTCAAACTTGTATGCAAGTTGCCTTTTAAAACTCGACTTTGACAAATCATTTTTTCAGAGACCAACCAAAACATCATTTTTGAGCCCCCAAAATAATGAAAAGTGAAATCCAAAATCGATTTCGGAAACTTTTTGGCAAACCAAAATGTCATTGTCACTAGTCAAACTTGTATGCAAGTTGCCTTCTAAAACTCGACTTTGACAAATCATTTTTTCAGAGACCAACCAAAACATCATTTTCAAGCCCCCAAAATAATAAAAAGTGAAATCCAAAATCGATTTCGGAAACTTTTTGGCAAACCAAAATGTCATTGTCACTAGTCAAACTTGTATGCAAGTTGCCTTTTAAAACTCGACTTTGACAAATAATTTTTTCAGAGACCAACCAAAACATCATTTTTGAGCCCCCAAAATAATGAAAAGTGAAATCCAAAATCGATTTCGGAAACTTTTTGGCAAACCAAAATGTCATTGTCACTAGTCAAACTTGTATGCAAGTTGCCTTTTAAAACTCGACTTTGACAAATCATTTTTTCAGAGACCAACCAAAACATCATTTTTGAGCCCCCAAAATAATGAAAAGTGAAATCCAAAATCGATTTCGGAAACTTTTTGGCAAACCAAAATTTCATTGTCACTAGTCAAACGTGTATGCAAGTTGCCTTTTAAAACTCGACTTTGACAAATCATTTTTTCAAAGACCAACCAAAACATCATTTATGAGCCTCCAAAATAATGAAAAGTGCAATCCAAAATCGATTTCGGAAACTTTTTGGCAAACCAAAATTTCAATGTCACTAGTCAAACTTGTATGCAAGTTGCCTTTTAAAACTCGACTTTGACAAATCATTTTTTCAGAGACCAACCAAAACATCATTTTTAAGCCCCCAAAATAATGAAAAGTGAAATCCAAAATCGATTTCGGAAACTTTTTGGCAAACCAAAATTTCATTTTCACTAGTCAAACTTGTATGCAAGCTGCCTTTTAAAACTCGACTTTGACAAATCATTTTTTCAGAGACCAACCAAAACATCATTTTTGAGCCCCCAAAATAATAAAAAGTGAAATCCAAAATCGATTTCGGAAACTTTTTGGCAAACCAAAATGTCATTGTCACTAGTCAAACTTGTATGCAAGTTGCCTTTTAAAACTCGACTTTGACAAATAATTTTTTCAGAGACCAACCAAAACATCATTTTTGAGCCCCCAAAATAATGAAAAGTGAAATCCAAAATCGATTTCGGAAACTTTTTGGCAAACCAAAATTTCATTGTCACTAGTCAAACGTGTATGCAAGTTGCCTTTTAAAACTCGACTTTGACAAATCATTTTTTCAAAGACCAACCAAAACATCATTTTTGAGCCTCCAAAATAATGAAAAGTGAAATCCAAAATCGATTTCGGAAACTTTTTGGCAAACCAAAATTTCATTTTCACTAGTCAAACTTGTATGCAAGCTGCCTATTAAAACTCGACTTTGACAAATCATTTTTTCAGAGACCAACCAAAACATCATTTTTGAGCCCCCAAAATAATAAAAAGTGAAATCCAAAATCGATTTCGGAAACTTTTTGGCAAACCAAAATGTCATTGTCACTAGTCAAACTTGTATGCAAGTTGCCTTTTAAAACTCGACTTTGACAAATCATTTTTTCAGAGACCAACCAAAACATCATTTTTGAGCCCCCAAAATAATAAAAAGTGAAATCCAAAATCGATTTCGGAAACTTTTTGGCAAACCAAAATGTCATTGTCACTAGTCAAACTTGTATGCAAGTTGCCTTTTAAAACTCGACTTTGACAAATAATTTTTTCAGAGACCAACCAAAACATCATTTTTAAGCCCCCAAAATAATGAAAAGTGAAATCCAAAATCGATTTCGGAAACTTTTTGGCAAACCAAAATTTCATTGTCACTAGTAAAACTTGTATGCAAGTTGCCTTTTAAAACTCGACTTTGACAAATCATTTTTTCAGAGACCGACCAAAACATCATTTTTGAGCCCCCAAAATAATGAAAAGTTCGATCCAAAATCGATTTCAGAAACTTTTTGGCAAACCAAAATTTCATTGTCACTAGTCAAACTTGTATGCAAGTTGCCTTTTAAAACTCGACTTTGACTAATCATTTTTTCAGAGACCGACCAAAACATCATTTTTGAGCCCCCAAAATAATGAAAAGTGAAATCCAAAATCGATTTCGGAAACTTTTTGGCAAACCAAAATTTCATTGTCACTAGTCAAACTTGTATGCAAGTTGCCTTTTAAAACTCGACTTTGACTAATCATTTTTTCAGAGACCAACCAAACCATCATTTTTAAGCCCCCAAAATAATGAAAAGTAAAATCCAAAATCGATTTCGGAAACTTTTTGGCAAACCAAAATTTCATTGTCACTAGTCAAACTTGTATGCAAGTTGCCTTTTAAAACTCGACTTTGACAAATCATTTTTTCAGAGACCGACCAAAACATCATTTTTGAGCCCCCAAAATAATGAAAAGTTCGATCCAAAATCGATTTCGGAAACTATTATGCAACCCAAAATTTCATTGTCACTAGTCAAACTTGTATGCAAGTTGCCTTTTAAAACTCGACTTTGACAAATCATTTTTTCAGAGACCAACCAAAACATCATTTTTAAGCCCCCAAAATAATGAAAAGTGAAATCCAAAATCGATGTCGGAAACTTTTTGGCAAACCAAAATTTCATTGTCACTAGTCAAACTTGTATGCAAGTTGCCTTTTAAAACTCGACTTTGACAAATCATATTTTCAGAGACCAACCAAAACATCATTTTTAAGCCCCCAAAATAATGAAAAGTGAAATCCAAAATCGATTTCGGAAACTTTTTGGCAAACCAAAATTTCATTGTCACTAGTCAAACTTGTATGCAAGTTGCCTTTTAAAACTCGACTTTGACAAATCTTTTTTTCAAAGACCAACCAAAAAATCATTTTTGAGCCCCCAAAATAATGAAAAGTTCGATCCAAAATCGATTTCGGAAACTTTTTGGCAAACCAAAATTTCAATGTAACTAGATAAACTTGTATGCAAGTTGCCTTTTCAAACTCGACTTTGACAAATCATTTTTTCAGAGACCAACCAAAACATCATTTTTAAGCCCCCAAAATAATGAAAAGTGAAATCCAAAATCGATTTCGGAAACTTTTTGGCAAACCAAAATTTCATTGTCACTAGTCAAACTTGTATGCAAGTTGCCTTTTAAAACTCGACTTTGACAAATCATTTTTTCAGAGACCAACCAAAACATCATTTTTAAGCCCCCAAAATAATGAAAAGTGAAATCCAAAATCGATTTCGGAAACTTTTTGGCAAACCAAAATTTCATTGTCACTAGTCAAACGTGTATGCAAGTTGCCTTTTAAAACTCGACTTTGACAAATCATTTTTTCAAAGACCAACCAAAACATCATTTTTGAGCCTCCAAAATAATGAAAAGTGCAATCCAAAATCGATTTCGGAAACTTTTTGGCAATCCAAAATTTCATTGTCACTAGTCAAACTTGTATGCAAGTTGCCTTTTAAAACTCGACTTTGACAAATCATTTTTTCAGAGACCAACCAAAACATCATTTTTGAGCCCCCAAAATAATGAATAGTGAAATCCAAAATCGATTTCGGAAACTTTTTGGCAAACCAAAATTTCAATGTCACTAGTCAAACTTGTATGCAAGTTGCCTTTTCAAACTCGACTTTGACAAATCATTTTTTCAGAGACCAACCAAAACATCATTTTTGAGCCCCCAAAATAATGAAAAGTGAAATCCAAAATCGATTTCGGAAACTTTTTGGCAAACCAAAATGTCATTGTCACTAGTCAAACTTGTATGCAAGTTGCCTTCTAAAACTCGACTTTGACAAATCATTTTTTCAGAGACCAACCAAAACATCATTTTTGAGCCCCCAAAATAATGAAAAGTGAAATCCAAAATCGATTTCGGAAACTTTTTGGCAAACCAAAATTTCATTTTCACTAGTCAAACTTGTATGCAAGCTGCCTATTAAAACTCGACTTTGACAAATCATTTTTTCAGAGACCAACCAAAACATCATTTTTGAGCCCCCAAAATAATAAAAAGTGAAATCCAAAATCGATTTCGGAAACTTTTTGGCAAACCAAAATGTCATTGTCACTAGTCAAACTTGTATGCAAGTTGCCTTTTAAAACTCGACTTTGACAAATAATTTTTTCAGAGACCAACCAAAACATCATTTTTGAGCCTCCAAAATAATGAAAAGTGAAATCCAAAATCGATTTCGGAAACTTTTTTCCAAACCAAAATTTCATTTTCACTAGTCAAACGTGTATGCAAGTTGCCTTTTAAAACTCGACTTTGACAAATCATTTTTTCAGAGACCAACCAAAACATCATTTTTGAGCCCCCAAAATAATAAAAAGTGAAATCCAAAATCGATTTCGGAAACTTTTTGGCAAACCAAAATGTCATTGTCACTAGTCAAACTTGTATGCAAGTTGCCTTCTAAAACTCGACTTTGACAAATCATTTTTTCAGAGACCAACCAAAACATCATTTTTGAGCCTCCAAAATAATGAAAAGTGAAATCCAAAATCGATTTCGGAAACTTTTTGGCAAACCAAAATTTCATTTTCACTAGTCAAACTTGTATGCAAGCTGCCTATTAAAACTCGACTTTGACAAATCATTTTTTCAGAGACCAACCAAAACATCATTTTTGAGCCCCCAAAATAATAAAAAGTGAAATCCAAAATCGATTTCGGAAACTTTTTGGCAAACCAAAATGTCATTGTCACTAGTCAAACTTGTATGCAAGTTGCCTTCTAAAACTCGACTTTGACAAATCATTTTTTCAGAGACCAACCAAAACATCATTTTTGAGCCTCCAAAATAATGAAAAGTGAAATCCAAAATCGATTTCGGAAACTTTTTGGCAAACCAAAATTTCATTTTCACTAGTCAAACTTGTATGCAAGCTGCCTATTAAAACTCGACTTTGACAAATCATTTTTTCAGAGACCAACCAAAACATCATTTTTGAGCCCCCAAAATAATAAAAAGTGAAATCCAAAATCGATTTCGGAAACTTTTTGGCAAACCAAAATGTCATTGTCACTAGTCAAACTTGTATGCAAGTTGCCTTTTAAAACTCGACTTTGACAAATCATTTTTTCAGAGACCAACCAAAACATCATTTTTGAGCCCCCAAAATAATAAAAAGTGAAATCCAAAATCGATTTCGGAAACTTTTTGGCAAACCAAAATGTCATTGTCACTAGTCAAACTTGTATGCAAGTTGCCTTTTAAAACTCGACTTTGACAAATCATTTTTTCAGAGACCAACCAAAACATCATTTTTAAGCCTCCAAAATAATGAAAAGTGAAATCCAAAATCGATTTCGGAAACTTTTTGGCAAACCAAAATTTCATTGTCACTAGTCAAACTTGTATGCAAGTTGCCTTTTAAAACTCGACTTTGACAAATCATTTTTTCAGAGACCAACCAAAACATCATTTTTAAGCCCCCAAAATAATGAAAAGTGAAATCCAAAATCGATTTCGGAAACTTTTTGGCAAACCAAAATTTCATTGTCACTAGTCAAACGTGTATGCAAGTTGCCTTTTAAAACTCGACTTTGACAAATCATTTTTTCAAAGACCAACCAAAACATCATTTTTGAGCCTCCAAAATAATGAAAAGTGCAATCCAAAATCGATTTCGGAAACTTTTTGGCAAACCAAAATTTCAATGTCACTAGTCAAACTTGTATGCAAGTTGCCTTTTCAAACTCGACTTTGACAAATCATTTTTTCAGAGACCAACCAAAACATCATTTTTGAGCCCCCAAAATAATAAAAAGTGAAATCCAAAATCGATTTCGGAAACTTTTTGGCAAACCAAAATGTCATTGTCACTAGTCAAACTTGTATGCAAGTTGCCTTTTAAAACTCGACTTTGACAAATCATTTTTTCAGAGACCAACCAAAACATCATTTTCAAGCCCCCAAAATAATGAAAAGTTCGATCCAAAATCGATTTCGGAAACTTTTTGGCAAACCAAAATTTCAATGTAACTAGTCAAACTTGTATGCAAGTTGCCTTTTAAAACTCGACTTTGACAAATCATTTTTTCAGAGACCAACCAAAACATCATTTTTGAGCCCCCAAAATAATGAAAAGTGAAATCCAAAATCGATTTCGGAAACTTTTTGGCAAACCAAAATTTCATTGTCACTAGTCAAACGTGTATGCAAGTTGCCTTTTAAAACTCGACTTTGACAAATCATTTTTTCAAAGACCAACCAAAACATCATTTTTGAGCCTCCAAAATAATGAAAAGTGAAATCCAAAATCGATTTCGGAAACTTTTTGGCAAACCAAAATTTCATTTTCACTAGTCAAACTTGTATGCAAGCTGCCTATTAAAACTCGACTTTGACAAATCATTTTTTCAGAGACCAACCAAAACATCATTTTTGAGCCCCCAAAATAATGAAAAGTGAAATCCAAAATCGATTTCGGAAACTTTTTGGCAAACCAAAATTTCATTGTCACTAGTCAAACTTGTATGCAAGTTGCCTTTTAAAACTCGATTTTGACAAATCATTTTTTCAAAGACCAACCAAAACATCATTTTTGAGCCTCCAAAATAATGAAAAGTGCAATCCAAAATCGATTTCGGAAACTTTTTGGCAAACCAAAATGTCATTGTCACTAGTCAAACTTGTATGCAAGTTGCCTTTTAAAACTCGACTTTGACAAATCATTTTTTCAGAGACCAACCAAAACATCATTTTTGAGCCTCCAAAATAATAAAAAGTGAAATCCAAAATCGATTTCGGAAACTTTTTGGCAAACCAAAATGTCATTGTCACTAGTCAAACTTGTATGCAAGTTGCCTTTTAAAACTCGACTTTGACAAATCATTTTTTCAGAGACCAACCAAAACATCATTTTTGAGCCCCCAAAATAATGAAAAGTGAAATCCAAAATCGATTTCGGAAACTTTTTGGCAAACCAAAATTTCATTGTCACTAGTCAAACTTGTATGCAAGTTGCCTTTTAAAACTCGATTTTGACAAATCATTTTTTCAAAGACCAACCAAAACATCATTTTTGAGCCTCCAAAATAATGAAAAGTGCAATCCAAAATCGATTTCGGAAACTTTTTGGCAAACCAAAATTTCAATGTCACTAGTCAAACTTGTATGCAAGTTGCCTTTTAAAACTCGACTTTGACAAATCATTTTTTCAGAGACCAACCAAAACATCATTTTTGAGCCCCCAAAATAATAAAAAGTGAAATCCAAAATCGATTTCGGAAACTTTTTGGCAAACCAAAATGTCATTGTCACTAGTCAAACTTGTATGCAAGTTGCCTTTTAAAACTCGACTTTGACAAATAATTTTTTCAGAGACCAACCAAAACATGATTTTTAAGCCCCCAAAATAATGAAAAGTGAAATCCAAAATCGATTTCGGAAACTTTTTGGCAAACCAAAATTTCATTGTCACTAGTCAAACTTGTATGCAAGTTGCCTTTTAAAACTTGACTTTGACAAATCATTTTTTCTAAGACCAACCAAACCATCATTTTTGAGCCCCCAAAATAATGAAAAGTGAAATCCAAAATCGATTTCGGAAACTTTTTGGCAAACCAAAATGTCATTGTCACTAGTCAAACTTGTATGCAAGTTGCCTTTTAAAACTCGACTTTGACAAATCATTTTTTCAGAGACCAACCAAAACATCATTTTTGAGCCCCCAAAATAATAAAAAGTGAAATCCAAAATCGATTTCGGAAACTTTTTGGCAAACCAAAATTTCATTGTCACTAGTCAAACTTGTATGCAAGTTGCCTTTTAAAATTCGACTTTGACAAATCATTTTTTCAGAGACCAACCAAAACATCATTTTTGAGCCCCCAAAATAATGAAAAGTGAAATCCAAAATCGATTTCGGAAACTTTTTGGCAAACCAAAATTTCATTGTCACTAGTCAAACTTGTATGCAAGTTGCCTTTTAAAACTCGACTTTGACAAATCATTTTTTCAGAGACCAACCAAAACATCATTTTTGAGCCCCCAAAATAATGAAAAGTGAAATCCAAAATCGATTTCGGAAACTTTTTGGCAAACCAAAATTTCATTGTCACTAGTCAAACTTGTATGCAAGCTGCCTTTTAAAACTCGACTTTGACAAATCATTTTTTCAGAGACCAACCAAAACATCATTTTTAAGCCCCCAAAATAATGAAAAGTTCGATCCAAAATCGATTTCGGAAACTTTTTGGCAAACCAAAATTTCATTGTCACTAGTCAAACTTGTATGCAAGCTGCCTTTTCAAACTCGACTTTGACAAATCATTTTTTCAGAGACCAACCAAAACATCATTTTTAAGCCCCCAAAATAATGAAAAGTGAAATCCAAAATCGATTTCGGAAACCTTTTGGCAAACCAAAATTTCATTGTCACTAGTCAAACTTGTATGCAAGTTGCCTTTTAAAACTCGGCTTTGACAAATCATTTTTTCAGAGACCAACCAAAACATCATTTTTGAGCCCCCAAAATAATAAAAAGTGAAATCCAAAATCGATTTCGGAAACTTTTTGGCAAACCAAAATTTCAATGTAACTAGTCAAACTTGTATGCAAGTTGCCTTTTAAAACTCGACTTTGACAAATCATTTTTTCAGAGACCAACCAAAACATCATTTTTAAGCCCCCAAAAAAATGAAAAGTAAAATCCAAAATCGATTTCGGAAACTTTTTGGCAAACCAAAATTTCATTGTCACTAGTCACACTTGTATGCAAGTTGCCTTTTAAAACTCGACTTTGACAAATCATTTTTTCAGAGACCAACCTGTTGCAACGTCGCAACTAAATAGGTTTTATGCGCGAATTTATTTTAAAGACTTTTATTTAGCAATAATAACGTTTATAACCACTGTAGGGCTGTAGGTGGTGTAGGTGGTGTAGGTGGTGTAGGCTTTAAAAAACGTCTTCTTTCGCGGCGATTACTTTTGCTACTACCTCAGTAATATTTCGTCAACCAGCTGATCGGGCGCCGGTTGTCCCTGAACCTTATGACCTGGGTTGCCCTTTTCTCTGATTCGTTCGCCCCGCGTCCATTTGTTGCTTCGCTCCCACGCAGTTGTTATCTCTTTCCACTCAGGAGAGGCCAGCGCCATCTAGCGATCGGTAGCACGACTCTTTGCATATCGATCGCACATCAAGATCGAATCGACCACCAGATGACAGCTGGTAAACAACAACCGAAGCTTTCTGAATTGTGCCAACATTCCCCACCCCGTGAACACATCTGCTTGCACGAAACTGTTGTTCACAATCGATTTCGCGCACTATTCTGTACTGGTGTTAAACGTTTGTTGCTGGTCATCTAGTTCCGCGTTTATCACGGCCAATTTCACCGTCGGGCGTCTCAATATTTTTCCCGTAGCAGTACGTACTGCTGCTTGTCTAACTGTACCATCGCTTCCCGGGAACGTTTCCTGCACTATCGCCCGTGGCCACTCTTTCCTGGGGCCTTCTGTAATGAAAACTAAATCGCCTGGTTCTAACTGTTTGCTTCGAGCTAGCCATTTCGTACGTCGGTTAAGCGTCGGGACGTATTCTTTCAACCAACGGTCCCACATTGTTTCAGCAAGAACCACTGCTCGTTGGTAGCTACTACGAAGGGCTACAGCTAATTCCGGTAACGCTCGCAACTTTTCTTTTCTACCAGCTGAGTCGCCTAAAAGAAAATGATTCGGAGTTAATGCTTCCTTATCTGCGGACGTTTGGGGCATATATGTTAGTGGGCGAGAGTTTATCAAACTTTCTACTTCAATCAGCACCGTTGTCAAAATCTCATCGTTCAACCTTCTTCCATCATCTAACGCTTTCAATCCTTCTTTGACGCTCCGTACCAAACGTTCCCATACTCCACCCATATGCGGCGCCGATGGGGGGTTGAAAGACCACGTAGTGTAAGTGTTTGTAAATGTAGCGGCACAGGTGAGATTAACATCTGCCATCTGTTTTTTCAGCTCGTTGCAGGCCCCTTGAAAATTCGTTCCATTGTCTGAAAATATTTCGGCCGGTGGTCCTCTTCTACAAACGAATCTTTTGATGGCCATTATGCACGATTCCGTAGACAGGCTATGTGCAACCTCCAGATGAACCGCTCGTGTCACCAAGCAGGTGAAGACAGCCACATACCGTTTTTCATTTCGTCGTGCATTAGTGACATCTATTGGGCCGAGGTAATCCACTCCTATGTTGCTGAATGGACGTATAAACGGTGTAAGTCGTTGCGTTGGTAGTTGAGCCATTCGAGGATTTTGTGATTTACACTTTCGTATTTTGCAGCGTTGGCAGGATCTCATAACTTTGTCGATAGCTGTTCGCAAACATGGTATATAAAAACGCTGACGAACTTCGTTTACTACAGTCTCTCGATTAGCATGCGCGTAGCGTTCGTGGTAGTGACGTAGTATTAGTGTCGTGATATGGTGTTGAGCGGGAAGGATTATTGGGAACCTTGCATCGAAGGGTATGTTAATAGCGTTAGCGGTGCGTCCGTCCATTCTAAGTACCCCTTCTTCATCTATAAACGGGTCAAGGTTGTACAATAGGCTCGTTCGTTCCACAGTTGGTTTTGTGGCTAGCCTATCTTCGTCGCCATTCATAAGAGTTTTTAAATCTCTTTGGAAGGACTCCTTTTGTGCCATGCGAAATAGGATTATTTCTGACCGCCGAAATTCTTCTGACTCTATTGGGACAATCTTTGCTTGCACCTGCCCCTTGATGATAAGCTTCGATTGCTTATCGGTAGCTATGAGGGTTCGTATAGATTCTCCTTTCCTCTTCAGTCGACAGTTAGATGGGAATCTTTGGACTACTGCCACTGTCCTCAGAAGTATTGTCCATTTTGAAAAGCGGGATGTGTCTATGTAAGGTACGTCGGGGGGGTAGACTGCATGAGCGAGAAGATGAACTTTGCTTTCCTTTTTTTCCTCCACTGTGGGTTTCACGGGTTTTTGTTCTGGCCAGAACTCTTTCGGATGGTAGAGAAACGACGGGCCATTTAACCATTTTCCTTGTGCGTTGATTTCCGAGTCTCTATTCCATTTAGTCAGGCAGTCAGCTGGGTTTTCTTGTGTAGGTACATGTCTCCAGTTACACGAATCCGTAAGTGTTCGAATTTCTCCGACCCTATGAGCCACGTATTGTTTGAATTCGCGCGGGGGAGATCGAATCCAGGAAAGTACAACTTCGGAATCCGTATGGATATACTTTTCCGTTACTTTGATGTCATGGTTTTCACAGACGGTGTGCATCAGTCTTGCGCCGAGTACGGCTGCTTGCAGTTCCAGCCTTGGTACTGATAAATGTTGCAAGGGAGCCACCTTGGTTCGTGACATTACTAACGCGCAACGAACTTTGTCTCCCATCTCTAGTCGGAAATACGCCACACACCCATATCCTTGCTCACTAGCATCTGTGAAGACGTGTAATTGAACAGCTTCTGGTGGTATGGGTGAGGCACCTTTGAAGTACCATCGTGGTATCTTAAGTTGGAAAATGATTGGTAACATAGCAATCCATTTTTTCCATTTGGCTTATTCATTATCACCTATTTGTTCATCCCAGTCAATGCACGTCCTCCAGAGGTCTTGCATCAGTAAGCGTCCGTGGATCAAAATCGGAGACAATAATCCCAACGGGTCGAAAAGACTCATGATCACTCTCAATGAAATCCGTTTTGTGGGGCGTTTATCTTCCATAACGTGGGGTTTTAGGTCTCGGTGCCAAGATGACGTGAACCGAAAAACGTCCTCAGTTGGATCCCAAACCATTCCAAGCACTGTGGTTTGGTTTTCGTTTAGTTTAAAGGTTACTGGGTTTTGTTTGTTGTTAGACTCTTCCATGCATTCTAGCAGGGTTGGATCGTTGCTCACCCAGTTACGCATATTAAAACCAGCTTGGGAATGGATGAACTTAACTTGTTTTGCTCGCTCGATCGCTTCTTCCCTGGTATTGCAGCTGTCGAAATAGTCATCCATATAGGTGGAACGTTTTATAGCAGCTGCTGCAATCGGGTATTTAGTCGCGTGTTCGTCTGCGTTACGATGCATAATGTACTGCGCAGAGCATGGCGAGCAAGTGGCACCAAATGTAGCAACATCCATAAGGTACACATCTGGATCTTTATCATCCTCGAACCGGAACATAAATCGTTGGCTGTGAGTGTCCTCGCTTCGAATCCGGATTTGGTGAAACATCTTTTCTATGTCTCCACCAAATGCAACTCGTCTTTGTCTGAATACACATAATACTCCCGGCAACATCGTGAGTAAGTCGGGTCCCTTTAGAAGCTGCGAATTTAAGGACACTCCATTGACCTTTGCTGCTGCATCCCACACAAGACGCCTTTTCGTTGGTTTTTTTTGGGTGAGTCACGACGTTTAATGGGAGGTACCACACTCTCTTTTGATCCACTGAGTTAAGCTCATCTGGCGATGCTTTATGCGCGTACCCTTTTTTGACGTAAACTTTAATTTGCTCATGTACTTCTCTTTTTAAATCAGGATCTTTGCTTAACTTCTTTTCTAGAGCGAATAACCGTTTCATTGCCATTGGTTTGCTATCAGGGAAACATATGTTATCGTCTTTCCAGAGAAGACCTGTTGTGAACCTGTCGTCTATTTTAACTGACGAATTCTTCAGTATTGATTTGGCTCTGGCTATATCGGTGGGTTCTGCAACGGAGCCAATGTACGATCCAACGTCTTCAACTAAGAATTGTTGCCGTAGTATCTCATTTAATTCACGGTTGGAGTCGTCTTTGCCGGTTCCCTCTTCGCGAGATTCGTCGCGGGAACAATCTCTTACTGTTTCTAAGTGGTGGTTGACTGGCAAAGCTGATATACTAAGATGCTTGTTCGTCGAGTGTTGTTGGGATACTTCATCCTTTTCCGCGTCCACGTTCACTCCCCCATCGCGTTTGGTTTCGCGGGAGTATTCAACTGGCGTCTTAGGGAGAAGACCGCTGTTTGTTCCCTCTTCGCGGTTATTGTCGCGGGAACATTGCACTACAAGAACGTCTACTTCAGCTTTACCGGCACTCACTTGATTCGGGCCATAGATAGCCCAACCTAGAGCACTCCTCACTGCAATCGGCTCGTTGGGTTGGCCAAACCGAGTCTCCAACGGCTTGATGAGGTCCACATCTTGAAGTCCAATTAGCAGGGCTGGCCTTGCGTCTCCCAGTGTAGTTGACGGCAAATCCTGCAAGTGTGTAAAAGAACTTATCAATGTATTGTAATAACGTCCGTTATTGCACGGAAGACTTAGCTCGTTAACAGTGTGAGCGGCCGCTATATAATAGCGCCGCTCCTCCCCTCTCGCTGATATCTCGAAGCTCACACGTCGCGATGTGTCTTCCTTTCGCGTCACATTGGCTGTCCAGCGTAGCTCCAGTGGCTCCACCTCCCCGTTCAGGTTCAGTTGAGAAGCCAGTCCGGCTTCCACGAGAGTGATGGAGGATCCTTCGTCGAGGAACGCGAAGGTGTCGATGCTGAGTCCGTTTTGATGAACCGTAACTGGCACGATACGGAAGAACACTTGTTGTCTCTCGTGGTGATGTGCGTGGTGTTGAACGGCTTCACTTGTCGGCTTCCGCTCACCGTGTAGCAGCGTATGATGTCGCTCCTTGCAGCCTTGAATTCGACATGTAAATCGTGAACGACATGGTTTAGATCCATGCCGGTTGAGACACGTTGAACAAAGTTGCAGTTTCGACACAATTTCCAGTCGTTCCTTCAGGTTCATTCTCTTGAACTTCTCACAAAACTTGACTCCATGTCCTTGGGTGGCGCAAACTAAACATTCCACGACGGATATTTGCGAACTGCACGTTACCTCCTTTGACGGTTCCGCTTCGGCAGCATGCACGTGAAGAGATGAAAACTTTCTTCGATCGACTTTTGGTGGAACGTATACCGACACTTTACACACTTCGTTTATTAACGTTTCCATAAAGGCTCCGAATTCCTTTAAGGTGGGTTCTTCGAACTGCTCCTGGTATCGAGACCATTCTAAAAGTCGGGAAGCGGGCAGTTTTTCCTCCAAATCCTCCAATAATACTGGATTGTTGAAGTGGCTATGCATGTTGTTCATCCGCAAATGATTGCATAGGTTTTGCACTTCTAATCCGAACGTGACCAGATCATTTAATTTTTCCGCTTTCGGTGCCTCCATTTTCTTCACCTTCTCTATTAGCTGTCTCACTAAGACCGATGGTTTTCCGAAAAGTTTTTCCAGTGTCTTTATAATGAGTGGCGCGGCGTTTGGTAGCATTAGCTTGGACTCTACTGCATCTCGAGCTGCACCCCTTAAACACTCCACCAAACGTATGGTGTTTTCCCCGTCAGTAAATCCACAGGCAGTGGTTGCTTCTCGGTAACAATTCAAAAAAATCGGCCATTCCTTCGGGCTTCCTGAGAAGTATGGCAGCTTTTTCGGCCATAGCTTGCGCGCTTCTTTGTGTGCTGCGTTCGGTACATGCATTTCGACTGGCGTCGATGTTCTTTGCTGTGGTGAGCATTGCGGAATGGGACGTTTCACGCTTGAATCCACTTGACGACAAATCACTGGGTCATTTTGTTGCTCCTGCTGTTTCACCCACTCCGTTGTTCTGTCACCATTACTAGCCGCCGAATACACCGACAGGCTTTCCAATTCATCTTGTAATGCATTGCGCATCGTTTCATGCTGTAATTCCATTTCCGCCATTTTCGCGCTAGTTTCCGCCAGCAAGATCTGCTTCTTAAGCGCTTGCTCCTTTTCCAAACGTTTTAACGCTACTTGCGCCGATAAGCGAGAGGTAGAGCTTAGACCGGACTTAGAAAGTGGTTTCGGTGGGAACTCGCTCCTTGCACTGGTTTCCCGTAGAGGCTTAGTTGGCGCTTCTTGCTTCTTACCAAACGCTGCCAAGGATCCTGTCTCCTTTTTTGCAGGATCGCGGCGCTGGTTGGAGCTTTCACCGATCGCCATCGCTTTTTCACTCTTCGGACGTCGCGTCTTTATCGCGGTTCCCACACCCTTTTCCTTGCACGTGTCGCACAACCAGAAAGCTTCGGTAATGCTTTCTTCTACCCCGGCACAGCTAAAGTGACACCACTTATTGCATTCTTGGCACTGCACCATATCGTCCGTGTCGTTTGGTAAATCGCACTTCACGCAATCGCACTTGACCGTCGGCATTTTCTTTACACGTATTACTTTACGATTGATCACTTTTAAGCGAACGTTTTTTAAAGAATGTTGCAACGTCGCAACTAAATAGGTTTTATGCGCGAATTTATTTTAAAGACTTTTATTTAGCAATAATAACGTTTATAACCACTGTAGGGCTGTAGGTGGTGTAGGTGGTGTAGGTGGTGTAGGCTTTAAAAAACGTCTTCTTTCGCGGCGATTACTTTTGCTACTACCTCAGTAATATTTCGTCAACCAGCTGATCGGGCGCCGGTTGTCCCTGAACCTTATGACCTGGGTTGCCCTTTTCTCTGATTCGTTCGCCCCGCGTCCATTTGTTGCTTCGCTCCCACGCAGTTGTTATCTCTTTCCACTCAGGAGTGGCCAGCGCCATCTAGCGATCGGTAGCACGACTCTTTGCATATCGATCGCACATCAAGATCGAATCGACCACCAGATGACAGCTGGTAAACAACAACCGAAGCTTTCTGAATTGTGCCAACACATCCAAAACATCATTTTTGAGCCCCCAAAATAATGAAAAGTAAAATCCAAAATCGATTTCGGAAACCTTTTGGCAAACCAAAATTTCATTGTCACTAGTCAAACTTGTATGCAAGTTGCCTTTTAAAACTCGACTTTGACAAATCTTTTTTTCAGAGACCAACCAAAACATCATTTTTAAGCCCCCAAAAAAATGAAAAGTAAAATCCAAAATCGATTTCGGAAACTTTTTGGCAAACCAAAATTTCATTGTCACTAGTCAAACTTGTATGCAAGTTGCCTTTTAAAACTCGACTTTGACAAATCATTTTTTCAGAGACCAACCAAAACATCATTTTTAAGCCCCCAAAATAATGAAAAGTGAAATCCAAAATCGATTTCGGAAACTTTTTGGCAAACCAAAATTTCATTGTCACTAGTCAAACTTGTATGCAAGTTGCCTTTTAAAACTCGACTTTGACAAATCATTTTTTCAGAGACCAACCAAAACATCATTTTTAAGCCCCCAAAATAATGAAAAGTGAAATCCAAAATCGATTTCGGAAACTTTTTGGCAATCCAAAATTTCATTGTCACTAGTCAAACTTGTATGCAAGTTGCCTTTTAAAACTCGGCTTTGACAAATCATTTTTTCAGAGACCAACCAAAACATCATTTTTGAGCCCCCAAAATAATAAAAAGTGAAATCCAAAATCGATTTCGGAAACTTTTTGGCAAACCAAAATTTCAATGTAACTAGTCAAACTTGTATGCAAGTTGCCTTTTAAAACTCGACTTTGACAAATCATTTTTTCAGAGACCAACCAAAACATCATTTTTAAGCCCCCAAAAAAATGAAAAGTAAAATCCAAAATCGATTTCGGAAACTTTTTGGCAAACCAAAATTTCATTGTCACTAGTCACACTTGTATGCAAGTTGCCTTTTAAAACTCGACTTTGACAAATCATTTTTTCAGAGACAAACCAAAACATCATTTTTGAGCCCCCAAAATAATGAAAAGTAAAATCCAAAATCGATTTCGGAAACCTTTTGGCAAACCAAAATTTCATTGTCACTAGTCAAACTTGTATGCAAGTTGCCTTTTAAAACTCGACTTTGACAAATCATTTTTTCAGAGACCAACCAAAACATCATTTTTGAGCCCCCAAAATAATGAAAAGTAAAATCCAAAATCGATTTCGGAAACCTTTTGGCAAACCAAAATTTCATTGTCACTAGTCAAACTTGTATGCAAGTTTCCTTTTAAAACTCGGCTTTGACAAATCATTTTTTCAGAGACCAACCAAAACATCATTTTTGAGCCCCCAAAATAATAAAAAGTGAAATCCAAAATCGATTTCGGAAACTTTTTGGCAAACCAAAATTTCAATGTAACTAGTCAAACTTGTATGCAAGTTGCCTTTTAAAACTCGACTTTGACAAATCTTTTTTTCAGAGACCAACCAAACCATCATTTTTAAGCCCCCAAAATAATGAAAAGTGAAATCCAAAATCGATTTCGGAAACTTTTTGGCAATCCAAAATTTCATTGTCACTAGTCAAACTTGTATGCAAGTTGCCTTTTCAAACTCGACTTTGACAAATCATTTTTTCAGAGACCAACCAAAACATCATTTTTGAGCCCCCAAAATAATGAAAAATGCAATCCAAGATCGATTTCGGAAACTTTTTGGCAAACCAAAATTTCATTGTCACTAGTCAAACTTGTATGCAAGTTGCCTTTTCAAACTCGACTTTGACAAATCATTTTTTCAGAGACCAACCAAAACATCATTTTTGAGCCCCCAAAATAACGAAAAGTGAAATCCAAAATCAATTTCGGAAACTTTTTGGCAAACCAACATTTCATTGTCACTAGTCAAACTTGTATGCAAGTTGCCTTTTAAAACTCGACTTTGACAAATCATTTTTTCAGAGACCAACCAAACCATCATTTTTAAGCCACCAAAATAATGAAAATTGAAATCCAAAATCGATTTCGGAATCTTTTTGGCAAACCAAAATTTCATTGTCACTAGTCAAACTTGTATGCAAGTTGCCTTTTGAAACTCGACTTTGACAAATCATTTTTTCAGAGACCAACCAAAACATCATTTTTGAGCCCCCAAAATAATGAAAAATGCAATCCAAGATCGATTTCGGAAACTTTTTGGCAAACCAAAATTTCATTGTCACTAGTCAAACTTGTATGCAAGTTGCCTTTTCAAACTCGACTTTGACAAATCATTTTTTCAGAGACCAACCAAAACATCATTTTTAAGCCCCCAAAATAATGAAAAGTGAAATCCAAAATCGATTTCGGAAACTTTTTGGCAAACCAAAATTTCATTGTCACTAGTCAAACTTGTATGCAAGTTGCCTTTTAAAACTCGACTTTGACAAATCATTTTTTCAGAGACCAACCAAAACATCATTTTTGAGCCCCCAAAATAATGAAAAGTAAAATCCAAAATCGATTTCGGAAACCTTTTGGCAATCCAAAATTTCATTGTCACTAGTCAAACTTGTATGCAAGTTGCCTTTTAAAACTCGACTTTGACAAATCATTTTTTCAGAGACCAACCAAAACATCATTTTTAAGCCCCCAAAATAATGAAAAGTGAAATCCAAAATCGATTTCGGAAACTTTTTGGCAAACCAAAATTTCATTGTCACTAGTCAAACTTGTATGCAAGTTGCCTTTTAAAACTCGACTTTGACAAATCATTTTTTCAGAGACCAACCAAACCATCATTTTTGAGCCCCCAAAATAACGAAAAGTGAAATCCAAAATCAATTTCGGAAACTTTTTGGCAAACCAACATTTCATTGTCACTAGTCAAACTTGTATGCAAGTTGCCTTTTCAAACTCGACTTTGACAAATCATTTTTTCAGAGACCAACCAAAACATCATTTTAAGCCCCCAAAATAATGAGGAGTGCAATCCACGATCGATTTCGGAAACTTTTTGGCAAACCAAAATTTCATTGTCACTAGTCAAACTTGTATGCAAGTTGCCTTTTAAAACTCGACTTTGACAAATCATTTTTTCAGAGACCAACCAAACCATCATTTTTGAGCCCCCAAAATAACGAAAAGTGAAATCCAAAATCAATTTCGGAAACTTTTTGGCAAACCAACATTTCATTGTCACTAGTCAAACTTGTATGCAAGTTGCCTTTTCAAACTCGACTTTGACAAATCATTTTTTCAGAGACCAACCAAAACATCATTTTTGAGCCCCCAAAATAATGAAAAATGCAATCCAAGATCGATTTCGGAAACTTTTTGGCAAACCAAAATTTCATTGTCACTAGTCAAACTTGTATGCAAGTTGCCTTTTTAAACTCGACTTTGACAAATTATTTTTTCAGAGACCAACCAAAACATCATTTTTAAGCCCCCAAAATAATGAAAAGTTCGATCCAAAATCGATTTCGGAAACTTTTTGGCAAACCAAAATTTCATTGTCACTAGTTAAACTTGTATGCAAGTTGCCTTTTAAAACTCGACTTTGACAAATCATTTTTTCAGAGACCAACCAAAACATCATTTTTGAGCCCCCAAAATAATGAAAAGTAAAATCCAAAATCGATTTCGGAAACCTTTTGGCACTCCAAAATTTCATTGTCACTAGTCAAACTTGTATGCAAGTTGCCTTTTTAAACTCGACTTTGACAAATTATTTTTTAGAGACCAACCAAAACATCATTTTTAAGCCCCCAAAATAATGAAAAGTGAAATCCAAAATCGATTTCGGAAACTTTTTGGCAAACCAAAATTTCATTGTCACTAGTCGAACTTGTATGCAAGTTGCCTTTTAAAACTCGACTTTAACAAATCATTTTTTCAGAGACCAACCAAAACATCTTTTTTGAGCCCCCAAAATAATGAAAAGTGAAATCCAAAATCGATTTCGGAAACTTTTTGGCAAACCAAAATTTCATTGTCACTAGTCAAGCTTGTATGCAAGTTGCCTTTTAAAACTCGACTTTGACAAATCATTTTTTCAGAGACCAACCAAAACATCATTTTTAAGCCCCCAAAATAATGAAAAGTGAAATCCAAAATCGATTTCGGAAACTTTTTGGCAAACCAAAATTTCATTGTCACTAGTCAAACTTGTATGCAAGTTGCCTTTTAAAACTCGACTTTGACAAATCATTTTTTCAGAGACCAACCAAAACATCATTTTTAAGCCCCCAAAATAATGAAAAGTGAAATCCAAAATCGATTTCGGAAATTTTTTGGCAATCCAAAATTTAATTGTCACTAGTCAAACTTGTATGCAAGTTGCCTTTTATAACTCGACTTTGACAAATCATTTTTTTAGAGACCAACCAAACCATCATTCTTAAGCCCCCAAAATAATGAAAAGTGAAATCCAAAATCGATTTCGGAAACTGTTCTGCAAACCATAATTTCATTGTTACTAATAAAACTTGCATGCAACTGCCTATTAAAACTTGACTTTGACTAATCATTTTTTCAGAAACTCACCAAACATCGTTTTTAAGCCCCAAAATAATGAAAAGTGCATTCCAAGATCGATTTCGGAAACTTTTTTGCAAACCATAATTTCATTGTTACTAATAAAACTTGCATGCAACTGCCTATTAAAACTTGACTTTGACAAATCATTTTGTCATAAACTCACCAAAACATCATTTTTATGCCCCTAAAATAATGAAAAGTGCATTCCAAGATCAATTTCAGAAACTGTTCTGCAAACCATAATTTCATTGTTACTAATAAAACTTGCATGCAACTTCCTATCAAAACTTGACTTTGACAAATCATTTTTTCATAAACTCACCAAAACATCGTTTTTAAGCCCCCAAAATAATGAAAAGTGCATTCCAAGATCGATTTCAGAAACTGTTCTGCAAACCATCATTTCATTGTTACTAATAAAACTTGCATGCAACTGCCTATTAAAACTTGACTTTGACTAATCATTTTTCATAATCTCACCAAAACATCGTTTTTAAGCCCCCAAAATAATGAAAAGTGCATTCCAAGATGAATTTCAGAAACTGTTCAGCAAACCATAATTTCATTGTTACTAATAAAACTTGCATGCAACTGCCTATAAAAACTTGACTTTGACTGATCATTTTTTCATAAACTCACCAAAACATCGTTTTTAAGCCCCCAAAATAATGAAAAGTGCATTCCAAGATCGATTTCAGAAACTGTTCTGCAAACCATAATTTCATTGTTACTAATAAAACTTGCATGCAACTGCCTATTAAAACTTGACTTTGACTAATCATTTTTTCATAATCTCACCAAAACATCGTTTTTAAGCCCCCAAAATAATGAAAAGTGCATTCCAAGATCGATTTCAGAAACTGTTCTGCAAACCATAATTTCATTGTTACTAATAAAACTTGCATGCAACTGCCTATTAAAACTTGACTTTGACTAATCATTTTTTCATAATCTCACCAAAACATCGTTTTTAAGCCCCCAAAATAATGAAAAGTGCATTCCAAGATGAATTTCAGAAACTGTTCTGCAAACCATAATTTCATTGTTACTAATAAAACTTGCATGCAACTGCCTATTAAAACTTGACTTTGACTGATCATTTTTTCATAAACTCACCAAAACATCGTTTTTAAGCCCCCAAAATAATGAAAAGTGCATTCCAAGATCGATTTCAGAAACTGTTCTGCAAACCATAATTTCATTGTTACTAATAAAACTTGCATGCAACTGCCTATTAAAACTTGACTTTGACTAATCATTTTTTCATAATCTCACCAAAACATCGTTTTTAAGCCCCCAAAATAATGAAAAGTGCATTCCAAGATCGATTTCAGAAACTGTTCTGCAAACCATAATTTCATTGTTACTAATAAAACTTGCATGCAACTGCCTATTAAAACTTGACTTTGACTAATCATTTTTCATAAACTCACCAAAACATCGTTTTAAAGCCCCCAAAATAATGAAAAGTGCATTCCAAGATCAATTTCAGAAACTGTTCTGCAAACCATAATTTCATTGTTACTAATAAAACTTGCATGCAACTTCCTATCAAAACTTGACTTTGACAAATCATTTTTTCATAAACTCACCAAAACATCGTTTTTAAGCCCCCAAAATAATGAAAAGTGCATTAAAAGATCGATTTCAGAAACTGTTTTGCAAACCATAATTTCATTGTTACTAATAAAACTTGCATGCAACTGCCTATTAAAACTTGACTTTGACAAATCATTTTTTCATAATCTCACCAAAACATCGTTTTTAAGCCCCCAAAATAATGAAAAGTGCATTCCAAGATCGATTTCAGAAACTGTTCTGCAAACCATAATTTCATTGTTACTAATAAAACTTGCATGCAACTGCCTATTAAAACTCGACTTTGACTAATCAGTTTTTCAGAATCTCACCAAAACATCGTTTTAAAGCCCCCAAAATAATGAAAAGTGCATTCCAAGATCAATTTCAGAAACTGTTCTGCAAACCATAATTTCATTGTTACTAATAAAACTTGCATGCAACTTCCTATCAAAACTTGACTTTGACAAATCATTTTTTCATAAACTCACCAAAACATCGTTTTTAAGCCCCCAAAATAATGAAAAGTGCATTAAAAGATCGATTTCAGAAACTGTTTTGCAAACCATAATTTCATTGTTACTAATAAAACTTGCATGCAACTGCCTATTAAAACTTGACTTTGACAAATCATTTTTTCATAAACTCACCAAAACGTCATTTTTAAGCCCCCAAAATAATGAAAAGTGCATTAAAAGATCGATTTCAGAAACTGTTCTGCAAACCATAATTTCATTGTTACTAATAAAACTTGCATGCAACTGCCTATTAAAACTTGACTTTGACTAATCATTTTTTCATAATCTCACCAAAACATCGTTTTTAAGCCCCCAAAATAATGAAAAGTGCATTCCAAGATGAATTTCAGAAACTGTTCTGCAAACCATAATTTCATTGTTACTAATAAAACTTGCATGCAACTGCCTATTAAAACTTGACTTTGACTGATCATTTTTTCATAAACTCACCAAAACATCGTTTTTAAGCCCCCAAAATAATGAAAAGTGCATTCCAAGATCGATTTCAGAAACTGTTTTGCAAACCATAATTTCATTGTTACTAATAAAACTTGCATGCAACTGCCTATTAAAACTTGACTTTGACTAATCATTTTTTCATAATCTCACCAAAACATCGTTTTTAAGCCCCCAAAATAATGAAAAGTGCATTCCAAGATCGATTTCAGAAACTGTTCTGCAAACCATAATTTCATTGTTACTAATAAAACTTGCATGCAACTGCCTATTAAAACTCGACTTTGACAAATAATTTTTTCATAATCTCACCAAAACATCGTTTTTAAGCCCCCAAAATAATGAAAAGTGCATTCCAAGATGAATTTCAGAAACTGTTCTGCAAACCATAATTTCATTGTTACTAATAAAACTTGCATGCAACTGCCTATTAAAACTTGACTTTGACAAATCATTTTTTCATAAACTCACCAAAACATCGTTTTTAAGCCCCCAAAATAATGAAAAGTGCATTAAAAGATCGATTTCAGAAACTGTTTTGCAAACCATAATTTCATTGTTACTAATAAAACTTGCATGCAACTGCCTATTAAAACTTGACTTTGACAAATCATTTTTTCATAATCTCACCAAAACATCGTTTTTAAGCCCCCAAAATAATGAAAAGTGCATTCCAAGATCGATTTCAGAAACTGTTCTGCAAACCATAATTTCATTGTTACTAATAAAACTTGCATGCAACTGCCTATTAAAACTCGACTTTGACTAATCAGTTTTTCAGAATCTCACCAAAACATCGTTTTAAAGCCCCCAAAATAATGAAAAGTGCATTCCAAGATCAATTTCAGAAACTGTTCTGCAAACCATAATTTCATTGTTACTAATAAAACTTGCATGCAACTTCCTATCAAAACTTGACTTTGACAAATCATTTTTTCATAAACTCACCAAAACATCGTTTTTAAGCCCCCAAAATAATGAAAAGTGCATTAAAAGATCGATTTCAGAAACTGTTTTGCAAACCATAATTTCATTGTTACTAATAAAACTTGCATGCAACTGCCTATTAAAACTTGACTTTGACAAATCATTTTTTCATAAACTCACCAAAACGTCATTTTTAAGCCCCCAAAATAATGAAAAGTGCATTAAAAGATCGATTTCAGAAACTGTTCTGCAAACCATAATTTCATTGTTACTAATAAAACTTGCATGCAACTGCCTATTAAAACTTGACTTTGACTAATCATTTTTTCATAATCTCACCAAAACATCGTTTTTAAGCCCCCAAAATAATGAAAAGTGCATTCCAAGATGAATTTCAGAAACTGTTCTGCAAACCATAATTTCATTGTTACTAATAAAACTTGCATGCAACTGCCTATTAAAACTTGACTTTGACTGATCATTTTTTCATAAACTCACCAAAACATCGTTTTTAAGCCCCCAAAATAATGAAAAGTGCATTCCAAGATCGATTTCAGAAACTGTTTTGCAAACCATAATTTCATTGTTACTAATAAAACTTGCATGCAACTGCCTATTAAAACTTGACTTTGACTAATCATTTTTTCATAATCTCACCAAAACATCGTTTTTAAGCCCCCAAAATAATGAAAAGTGCATTCCAAGATCGATTTCAGAAACTGTTCTGCAAACCATAATTTCATTGTTACTAATAAAACTTGCATGCAACTGCCTATTAAAACTCGACTTTGACAAATAATTTTTTCATAATCTCACCAAAACATCGTTTTTAAGCCCCCAAAATAATGAAAAGTGCATTCCAAGATGAATTTCAGAAACTGTTCTGCAAACCATAATTTCATTGTTACTAATAAAACTTGCATGCAACTTCCTATCAAAACTTGACTTTGACAAATCATTTTTTCATAAACTCACCAAAACATCGTTTTTAAGCCCCCAAAATAATGAAAAGTGCATTAAAAGATCGATTTCAGAAACTGTTTTGCAAACCATAATTTCATTGTTACTAATAAAACTTGCATGCAACTGCCTATTAAAACTTGACTTTGACTAATCATTTTTTCATAATCTCACCAAAACATCGTTTTTAAGCCCCCAAAATAATGAAAAGTGCATTCCAAGATCGATTTCAGAAACTGTTCTGCAAACCATAATTTCATTGTTACTAATAAAACTTGCATGCAACTGCCTATTAAAACTCGACTTTGACTAATCAGTTTTTCAGAATCTCACCAAAACATCGTTTTAAAGCCCCCAAAATAATGAAAAGTGCATTCCAAGATCAATTTCAGAAACTGTTCTGCAAACCATAATTTCATTGTTACTAATAAAACTTGCATGCAACTTCCTATCAAAACTTGACTTTGACAAATCATTTTTTCATAAACTCACCAAAACATCGTTTTTAAGCCCCCAAAATAATGAAAAGTGCATTAAAAGATCGATTTCAGAAACTGTTTTGCAAACCATAATTTCATTGTTACTAATAAAACTTGCATGCAACTGCCTATTAAAACTTGACTTTGACAAATCATTTTTTCATAAACTCACCAAAACGTCATTTTTAAGCCCCCAAAATAATGAAAAGTGCATTAAAAGATCGATTTCAGAAACTGTTCTGCAAACCATAATTTCATTGTTACTAATAAAACTTGCATGCAACTGCCTATTAAAACTTGACTTTGACTAATCATTTTTTCATAATCTCACCAAAACATCGTTTTTAAGCCCCCAAAATAATGAAAAGTGCATTCCAAGATGAATTTCAGAAACTGTTCTGCAAACCATAATTTCATTGTTACTAATAAAACTTGCATGCAACTTCCTATCAAAACTTGACTTTGACAAATCATTTTTTCATAAACTCACCAAAACATCGTTTTTAAGCCCCCAAAATAATGAAAAGTGCATTCCAAGATCGATTTCAGAAACTGTTCTGCAAACCATAATTTCATTGTTACTAATAAAACTTGCATGCAACTGCCTATTAAAACTTGACTTTGACTAATCATTTTTTCATAATCTCACCAAAACATCGTTTTAAAGCCCCCAAAATAATGAAAAGTGCATTCCAAGATCAATTTCAGAAACTGTTCTGCACACCATAATTTCATTGTTACTAATAAAACTTGCATGCAACTTCCTATCAAAACTTGACTTTGACAAATCATTTTTTCATAAACTCACCAAAACATCGTTTTTAAGCCCCCAAAATAATGAAAAGTGCATTAAAAGATCGATTTCAGAAACTGTTCTGCAAACCATAATTTCATTGTTACTAATAAAACTTGCATGCAACTGCCTATTAAAACTTGACTTTGACTAATCATTTTTTCATAAACTCACCAAAACATCGTTTTTAAGCCCCCAAAATAATGAAAAGTGCATTAAAAGATCGATTTCAGAAACTGTTCTGCAAACCATAATTTCATTGTTACTAATAAAACTTGCATGCAACTTCCTATTAAAACTCGACTTTGACAAATCATTTTTTCATAAACTCACCAAAACATCATTTTTAAGCCCCCAAAATAATGAAAAGTGCATTCCAAGATCGATAATAGAAACTGTTCTGCAAACCAGAATTTCATTGTTACTAATAAAACTTGCATGCAACTGCCTATTAAAACTTGACTTTGACTGATCATTTTTTCATAAACTCACCAAAACATCGTTTTTAAGCCCCCAAAACAATGAAAAGTGCATTCCAAGATCGATTTCAGAAACTGTTCTGCAAACCATAATTTCATTGTTACTAATAAAACTTGCATGCAACTGCCTATTTAAACTTGACTTTGACTAATCATTTTTTCATAAACTCACCAAAACATCATTTTTAAGCCACCAAAATAATGAAAAGTGCATTCCAAGATCGATTTCAGAAACTGTTCCGCAAACCATAATTTCATTGTTACCAATAAAACTTGCATGCAACTGCCTATTAAAACTAGACTTTGACTAATCATTTTTTCATAAGCTCACCAAAACATCGCTTTTAAGCCCCCAAAATAATGAAAAGTGCATTCCAAGATCGATTTCAGAAACTGTTCTGCAAACCATAATTTCATTGTTACTAATAAAACTTGCATGCAACTTCCTATTAAAACTCGACTTTGACAAATCATTTTTTCATAAACTCACCAAAACATCGTTTTTAAGCCACCAAAATAATGAAAAGTGCATTCCAAGATCGATTTCAGAAACTGTTCTGCAAACCATAATTTCATTGTTACTAATAAAACTTGCATGCAACTGCCTATTAAAACTTGACTTTGACTGATCATTTTTTCATAAACTCACCAAAACATCGTTTTTAAGCCCCCAAAACAATGAAAAGTGCATTCCAAGATCGATAATAAAAACTGTTCTGCAAACCATAATTTCATTGTTACTAATAAAACTTGCATGCAACTGCCTATTAAAACTTGACTTCGACTAATCATTTTTTCATAAACTCACCAAACATCGTTTTTAAGCCCCTAAAATAATGAAAAGTGCATTCCAAGATCGATTTCGGAAACTGTTATGCAAACCATAATTTCATTGTTACTAATAAAACTTGCATGCAACTGCCTATGAAAACTTGACTTTGACTAATCATTTTTTCATAAACTCACCAAAACATCGTTTTTAAGCCCCCAAAATAATGAAAAGTGCATTCCAAGATCGATTTTAGAAACTGTTCTGCAAACCATTATTTCATTGTTACTAATAAAACTTGCATGCAACTGCCTATTAAAACTTGACTTTGACAAATCATTTTTTCATAAACTCACCAAAACATCGTTTTTAAGCCCCCAAAACAATGAAAAGTGCATTCCAAGATCGATTTCAGAAACTTTTTTGCAAACCATAATTTCATTGTTACTAATAAAACTTGCATGCAACTGCCTATGAAAACTTGACTTTGACTAATCATTTTTTCATAAACTCACCAAAACATCGTTTTTAAGCCCCCAAAATAATGAAAAGTGCATTCCAAGATCGATTTTAGAAACTGTTCTGCAAGCCATTATTTCATTGTTACTAATAAAACTTGCATGCAACTGCCTATTAAAACTTGACTTTGACTAATCATTTTTTCATAAACTCACCAAAACATCGTTTTTAAGCCCCCAAAACAATGAAAAGTGCATTCCAAGATCGATTTCTGAAACTGTTCTGCAAACCATAATTTCATTGTTACTAATAAAACTTGCATGCAACTGCCTATTAAAACTTGACTTTGACTAATCATTTTTTCATAAACTCACCAAAACATCGTTTTTAAGCCCCCAAAATAATGAAAAGTGCATTCCAAGATCGATTTTAGAAACTGTTCTGCAAACCATTATTTCATTGTTACTAATAAAACTTGCATGCAACTGCCTATTAAAACTTGACTTTGACTAATCATTTTTTCATAAACTCACCAAAACATCGTTTTTAAGCCCCCAAAACAATGAAAAGTGCATTCCAGGATCGATTTCGGAACCTTTTTTGCAAACCATAATTTCATTGTTACTAATAAAACTTGCATGCAACTGCCTATGAAAACTTGACTTTGACTAATCATTCTTTCATAAACTCACCAAAACATCGTTTTTAAGCCCCCAAAATAATGAAAAGTGCATTCCAAGATCGATTTCAGAAACTGTTCTGCAAACCAAAATTTCAATGTAACTAGTCAAACTTGTATGGAGCTGCGTAATAAAACTTGACTTTAACTAATCATTTTTTCATAAACTCACCAAAACATTGCTTTTAGGCCCCCAAAATAATGAAGAGTGCATTCCAAGATCGATTTCAGAAACTTTTTTGCAAACCATAATTTCATTGTTACTAATAAAACTTGCATGCAACTGCCTATTAAAACTTGACTTTGACAAATCATTTTTTCAAAAACTCACCAAAACATCGTTTTTAAGCCCCCAAAACAATGAAAAGTGCATTCCAAGATCGATTTCAGAAACTTTTTTGCAAACCATAATTTCATTGTTACTAATAAAACTTGCATGCAACTGCCTATTAAAACTTGACTTTGACGAATCATTTTTTCATAATCTCACCAAAACATCGTTTTTAAGCCACCAAAATAATGAAAAGTGCATTCCAAGATCGATTTCTGAAACTGTTCTGCAAACCATAATTTCATTGTTACTAATAAAACTTGCATGCAACTGCCTATTAAAACTTGACTTTGACTAATCATTTTTTCATAAACTCACCAAAACATCGCTTTTAAGCCCCCAAAATAATGGAAAGTGCATTCCAAGATCGATTTCAGAAACTGTTCTGCAAACCATAATTTCATTGTTACTAATAAAACTTGCATGCAACTGCCTATTAAAACTTGACTTTGACCAATCATGTTTTCATAAACTCACCAAAACATCGCTTTTAAGCCCCCAAAATAATGAAAAGTGCATTCCAAGATCGATTTCAGAAACTGTTCTGCAAATCATAATTTCATTGTTACTAATAAAACTTGCATGCAACTGCCTTTTAAAACTTGACTTTGACAAATCATGTTTTCATAAACTCACCAAAACATCGCTTTTAAGCCCCCAAAATAATGAAAAGTGCATTCCAAGATCGATTTCAGAAACTGTTCTGCAAACCATAATTTCATTGTTACTAATAAAACTTGCATGCAACTGCCTATTAAAACTTGACTTTGACTAATCATTTTTTCATAAACTCACCAAAACATAATTTTTAAGCCCCCAAAATAATGAAAAGTGCATTTCAAGATCGATTTCAGAAACTTTTTTGCAAACCATTATTTCATTGTAACTAATGAAACTTGCATGCAACTGCCTATTAAAACTTGACTTTGACTAATCATTTTTTCATAAACTCACCAAAACATCATTTTTAAGCCCCCAAAATAATGAAAAGTGCATTCCAAGATCGATTTCAATAACTGTTCTGCAAACCATAATTTCATTGTTATTAATAAAACTTGCATGCAACTGCCTATTAAAACTTGACTTTGACTAATCATTTTTTCATAATCTCACCAAAACATCGTTTTTAAGCCCCCAAAATAATGAAAAGTGCATTCCAAGATCAATTTCAGAAACTGTTCTGCAAACCATAATTTCATTGTTACTAATAAAACTTGCATGCAACTGCCTATTAAAACTTGACTTTGACTAATCATTTTTTCATAAACTCACCAAAACATAATTTTTAAGCCCCCAAAATAATGAAAAGTGCATTCCAAGATCGATTTCAGAAACTTTTTTGCAAACCATTATTTCATTGTAACTAATGAAACTTGCATGCAACTGCCTATTAAAACTTGACTTTGACTAATCAGTTTTTCATAAACTCACCAAAACATCATTTTTAAGCCCCCAAAATAATGAAAAGTGCATTCCAAGATCGATTTCAATAACTGTTCTGCAAACCATAATTTCATTGTTACTAATAAAACTTGCATGCAACTGCCTATTAAAACTTGACTTTGACTAATCATTTTTTCATAAACTCACCAAAACATCGTTTTTAAGCCCCCAAAATAATGAAAAGTGCATTCCAAGATCGATTTTAGAAACTGTTCTGCAAACCATTATTTCATTGTTACTAATAAAACTTGCATGCAACTGCCTATTAAAACTTGACTTTGACAAATCATTTTTTCATAAACTCACCAAAACATCGTTTTTAAGCCCCCAAAACAATGAAAAGTGCATTCCAAGATCGATTTCAGAAACTTTTTTGCAAACCATAATTTCATTGTTACTAATAAAACTTGCATGCAACTGCCTATTAAAACTTGACTTTGACTAATCATTTTTTCATAATCTCACCAAAACATCGTTTTTAAGCCCCCAAAATAATGAAAAGTGCATTCCAAGATCAATTTCAGAAACTGTTCTGCAAACCATAATTTCATTGTTACTAATAAAACTTGCATGCAACTGCCTTTTAAAACTTGACTTTGACTAATCATTTTTTCATAAACTCACCAAAACATCGCTTTTAAGCCCCCAAAATAATGGAAAGTGCATTCCAAGATCGATTTCAGAAACTGTTCTGCAAACCATAATTTCATTGTTACTAATAAAACTTGCATGCAACTGCCTATTAAAACTTGACTTTGACCAATCATGTTTTCATAAACTCACCAAAACATCGCTTTTAAGCCCCCAAAATAATGAAAAGTGCATTCCAAGATCGATTTCAGAAACTGTTCTGCAAACCATAATTTCATTGTTACTAATAAAACTTGCATGCAACTGCCTATTAAAACTTGACTTTGACTAATCATTTTTTCATAAACTCACCAAAACATCATTTTTAAGCCCCCAAAATAATGAAAAGTGCATTCCAAGATCGATTTCAGAAACTTTTTTGCAAACCATTATTTCATTGTAACTAATGAAACTTGCATGCAACTGCCTATTAAAACTTGACTTTGACTAATCATTTTTTCATAAACTCACCAAAACATCATTTTTAAGCCCCCAAAATAATGAAAAGTGCATTCCAAGATCGATTTCAATAACTGTTCTGCAAACCATAATTTCATTGTTACTAATAAAACTTGCATGCAACTGCCTATTAAAACTTGACTTTGACTAATCATTTTTTCATAAACTTACCAAAACATCGCTTTTAAGCCCCCAAAATAATGGAAAGTGCATTCCAAGATCGATTTCAGAAACTGTTCTGCAAACCATAATTTCATTGTTACTAATAAAACTTGCATGCAACTGCCTATTAAAACTTGACTTTGATTAATCATTTTTTGATAAACTCACCAAACATCGCTTTTGAGCCCCCAAAATAATGGAAAGTGCATTCCAAGATCGATTTCAGAAACTGTTCTGCAAACCATAATTTCATTGTTACCAATAAAACTTGCATGCAACTGCCTATTAAAACTTGCCTTTGACTAATCATTTTTTCATAAACTCACCAAAACATCGTTTTTAAGCCCCCAAAATAATGAAAAGTGCATTCCAAGATCGATTTCAATAACTGTTCTGCAAACCATTATTTCATTGTTACTAATAAAACTTGCATGCAACTGCCTATTAAAACTTGACTTTGACAAATCATGTTTTCATAAACTCACCAAAACATCGTTTTTAAGCCACCAAAATAATGAAAAGTGCATTCCAAGATCGATTTCAGAAACTGTTCTGCAAACCATAATTTCATTGTTACTAATAAAACTTGCATGCAACTGCCTATTAAAACTTGACTTTGACTAATCATTTTTTCATAAACTCACCAAAACATCGCTTTTAAGCCCCCAAAATAATGGAAAGTGCATTCCAAGATCGATTTCAGAAACTGTTCTGCAAACCATTATTTCATTGTTACTAATAAAACTTGCATGCAACTGCCTATTAAAACTTGCCTTTGACTAATCATTTTTTCATAAACTCACCAAAACATCGTTTTTAAGCCCCCAAAATAATGCAAAGTGCATTCCAAGATCGATTTCACAAACTGTTCTGCAAACCATAATTTCATTGTTACTAATAAAACTTGCATGCAACTGCCTATTAAAACTTGACTTTGACTAATCATTTTTTCATAAACTTACCAAAACATCGCTTTTGAGCCCCCAAAATAATGGAAAGTGCATTCCAAGATCGATTTCAGAAACTGTTCTGCAAACCATAATTTCATTGTTACTAATAAAACTTGCATGCAACTGCCTATTAAAACTTGACTTTGACTAATCATTTTTTGATAAACTCACCAAAACATCGCTTTTGAGCCCCCAAAATAATGGAAAGTGCATTCCAAGATCGATTTCAGAAACTGTTCTGCAAACCATAATTTCATTGTTACCAATAAAACTTGCATGCAACTGCCTATTAAAACTTGCCTTTGACTAATCATTTTTTCATAAACTCACCAAAACATCGTTTTTAAGCCCCCAAAATAATGAAAAGTGCATTCCAAGATCGATTTCAATAACTGTTCTGCAAACCATTATTTCATTGTTACTAATAAAACTTGCATGCAACTGCCTATTAAAACTTGACTTTGACAAATCATTTTTTCATAAACTCACCAAAACATCGTTTTTAAGCCACCAAAATAATGAAAAGTGCATTCCAAGATCGATTTCAGAAACTGTTCTGCAAACCATAATTTCATTGTTACTAATAAAACTTGCATGCAACTGCCTATTAAAACTTGACTTTGACTAATCATTTTTTCATAAACTCACCAAAACATCATTTTTAAGCCCCCAAAATAATGAAAAGTGCATTCCAAGATCAATTTCAATAACTGTTCTGCAAACCATAATTTCATTGTTACTAATAAAACTTGCATGCAACTGCCTATTAAAACTTGACTTTGACTAATCATTTTTTCATAAACTCACCAAAACATCGTTTTTAAGCCCCCAAAATAATGAAAAGTGCATTCCAAGATCGATTTTAGAAACTGTTCTGCAAACCATTATTTCATTGTTACTAATAAAACTTGCATGCAACTGCCTATTAAAACTTGCCTTTGACTAATCATTTTTTCATAAACTCACCAAAACATCGTTTTTAAGCCCCCAAAATAATGAAAAGTGCATTCCAAGATCGATTTCAATAACTGTTCTGCAAACCATAATTTCATTGTTACTAATAAAACTTGCATGCAACTGCCTATTAAAACTTGACTTTGACTAATCATTTTTTCATAAACTTACCAAAACATCGTTTTTAAGCCCCCAAAATAATGAAAAGTGCATTCCAAGATCAATTTCAATAACTGTTCTGCAAACCATAATTTCATTGTTACTAATAAAACTTGCATGCAACTGCCTATTAAAACTTGACTTTGACTAATCATTTTTTCATAAACTTACCAAAACATCGTTTTTAAGCCCCCAAAATAATGCAAAGTGCATTCCAAGATCGATTTCACAAACTGTTCTGCAAACCATAATTTCATTGTTACTAATAAAACTTGCATGCAACTGCCTATTAAAACTTGACTTTGACAAATCATTTTTTCATAAACTTACCAAAACATCGTTTTTAAGCCCCCAAAATAATGAAAAGTGCATTCCAAGATCAATTTCAATAACTGTTCTGCAAACCATAATTTCATTGTTACTAATAAAACTTGCATGCAACTGCCTATTAAAACTTGACTTTGACAAATCATTTTTTCATAAACTCACCAAAACATCGTTTTTAAGCCACCAAAATAATGAAAAGTGCATTCCAAGATCGATTTCAGAAACTGTTCTGCAAACCATAATTTCATTGCGACTAATAAAACTTGCATGCAACTGCCTATTAAAACTTGACTTTGACAAATCATTTTTTCATAAACTCACCAAAACATCGTTTTTAAGCCACCAAAATAATGAAAAGTGCATTCCAAGATCGATTTCAGAAACTTTTTTGCAAACCATTATTTCATTGTAACTAATGAAACTTGCATGCAACTGCCTATTAAAACTTGACTTTGACTAATCATTTTTTCATAAACTCACCAAAACATCATTTTTAAGCCCCCAAAATAATGAAAAGTGCATTCCAAGATCGATTTCAATAACTGTTCTGCAAACCATAATTTCATTGTTACTAATAAAACTTGCATGCAACTGCCTTTTAAAACTTGACTTTGACTAATCATTTTTTCATAAACTCACCAAAACATCGTTTTTAAGCCACCAAAATAATGAAAAGTGCATTCCAAGATCGATTTCAATAACTGTTCTGCAAACCATTATTTCATTGTTACTAATAAAACTTGCATGCAACTGCCTATTAAAACTTGACTTTGACTAATCATTTTTTCATAAACTTACCAAAACATCGTTTTTAAGCCCCCAAAATAATGCAAAGTGCATTCCAAGATCGATTTCACAAACTGTTCTGCAAACCATAATTTCATTGTTACTAATAAAACTTGCATGCAACTGCCTATTAAAACTTGACTTTGACAAATCATTTTTTCATAAACTCACCAAAACATCGTTTTTAAGCCACCAAAATAATGAAAAGTGCATTCCAAGATCGATTTCAGAAACTGTTCTGCAAACCATTATTTCATTGTTACTAATAAAACTTGCATGCAACTGCCTATTAAAACTTGCCTTTGACTAATCATTTTTTCATAAACTCACCAAAACATCGTTTTTAAGCCCCCAAAATAATGAAAAGTGCATTCCAAGATCGATTTCAATAACTGTTCTGCAAACCATTATTTCATTGTTACTAATAAAACTTGCATGCAACTGCCTATTAAAACTTGACTTTGACAAATCATTTTTTCATAAACTCACCAAAACATCGTTTTTAAGCCACCAAAATAATGAAAAGTGCATTCCAAGATCGATTTCAGAAACTTTTTTGCAAACCATTATTTCATTGTAACTAATGAAACTTGCATGCAACTGCCTATTAAAACTTGACTTTGACTAATCATTTTTTCATAAACTCACCAAAACATCGTTTTTAAGCCCCCAAAATAATGGAAAGTGCATTCCAAGATCGATTTCAGAAACTGTTCTGCAAACCATAATTTCATTGTTACCAATAAAACTTGCATGCAACTGCCTATTAAAACTTGCCTTTGACTAATCATTTTTTCATAAACTCACCAAAACATCGTTTTTAAGCCCCCAAAATAATGAAAAGTGCATTCCAAGATCGATTTCAATAACTGTTCTGCAAACCATTATTTCATTGTTACTAATAAAACTTGCATGCAACTGCCTATTAAAACTTGACTTTGACAAATCATTTTTTCATAAACTCACCAAAACATCGTTTTTAAGCCACCAAAATAATGAAAAGTGCATTCCAAGATCGATTTCAGAAACTGTTCTGCAAACCATAATTTCATTGTTACTAATAAAACTTGCATGCAACTGCCTATTAAAACTTGACTTTGACTAATCATTTTT
Organism: Anopheles marshallii; assembly: GCF_943734725.1. Classification (NCBI taxonomy): domain Eukaryota; kingdom Metazoa; phylum Arthropoda; class Insecta; order Diptera; family Culicidae; genus Anopheles; species Anopheles marshallii. The sequence continues at coordinate 28,016 of NW_026525901.1, read as the reverse complement.
TCATAAACTCACCAAAACATCATTTTTAAGCCCCCAAAATAATGAAAAGTGCATTCCAAGATCGATTTCAGAAACTGTTCTGCAAACCATAATTTCATTGTTACTAATAAAACTTGCATGCAACTGCCTATTAAAACTTGACTTTGACCAATCATGTTTTCATAAACTCACCAAAACATCGCTTTTAAGCCCCCAAAATAATGAAAAGTGCATTCCAAGATCGATTTCAATAACTGTTCTGCAAACCATAATTTCATTGTTACTAATAAAACTTGCATGCAACTGCCTATTAAAACTTGACTTTGACTAATCATTTTTTCATAAACTCACCAAAACATCATTTTTAAGCCCCCAAAATAATGAAAAGTGCATTCCAAGATCGATTTCAGAAACTTTTTTGCAAACCATTATTTCATTGTAACTAATGAAACTTGCATGCAACTGCCTATTAAAACTTGCCTTTGACTAATCATTTTTTCATAAACTCACCAAAACATCATTTTTAAGCCCCCAAAATAATGAAAAGTGCATTCCAAGATCGATTTCAATAACTGTTCTGCAAACCATAATTTCATTGTTACTAATAAAACTTGCATGCAACTGCCTATTAAAACTTGACTTTGACTAATCATTTTTTCATCAACTTACCAAAACATCGCTTTTGAGCCCCCAAAATAATGGAAAGTGCATTCCAAGATCGATTTCAGAAACTGTTCTGCAAACCATAATTTCATTGTTACTAATAAAACTTGCATGCAACTGCCTATTAAAACTTGACTTTGATTAATCATTTTTTGATAAACTCACCAAACATCGCTTTTGAGCCCCCAAAATAATGGAAAGTGCATTCCAAGATCGATTTCAGAAACTGTTCTGCAAACCATAATTTCATTGTTACCAATAAAACTTGCATGCAACTGCCTATTAAAACTTGACTTTGACAAATCATTTTTTCATAAACTCACCAAAACATCGTTTTTAAGCCACCAAAATAATGAAAAGTGCATTCCAAGATCGATTTCAGAAACTGTTCTGCAAACCATAATTTCATTGTTACTAATAAAACTTGCATGCAACTGCCTATTAAAACTTGACTTTGACAAATCATTTTTTCATAAACTCACCAAAACATCGTTTTTAAGCCACCAAAATAATGAAAAGTGCATTCCAAGATCGATTTCAGAAACTGTTCTGCAAACCATAATTTCATTGTTACTAATAAAACTTGCATGCAACTGCCTATTAAAACTTGACTTTGACTAATCATTTTTTCATAAACTCACCAAAACATCGCTTTTAAGCCCCCAAAATAATGGAAAGTGCATTCCAAGATCGATTTCAGAAACTGTTCTGCAAACCATTATTTCATTGTTACTAATAAAACTTGCATGCAACTGCCTATTAAAACTTGCCTTTGACTAATCATTTTTTCATAAACTCACCAAAACATCGTTTTTAAGCCCCCAAAATAATGCAAAGTGCATTCCAAGATCGATTTCACAAACTGTTCTGCAAACCATAATTTCATTGTTACTAATAAAACTTGCATGCAACTGCCTATTAAAACTTGACTTTGACTAATCATTTTTTGATAAACTCACCAAAACATCGCTTTTGAGCCCCCAAAATAATGGAAAGTGCATTCCAAGATCGATTTCAGAAACTGTTCTGCAAACCATAATTTCATTGTTACCAATAAAACTTGCATGCAACTGCCTATTAAAACTTGCCTTTGACTAATCATTTTTTCATAAACTCACCAAAACATCGTTTTTAAGCCCCCAAAATAATGAAAAGTGCATTCCAAGATCGATTTCAATAACTGTTCTGCAAACCATTATTTCATTGTTACTAATAAAACTTGCATGCAACTGCCTATTAAAACTTGACTTTGACTAATCATTTTTTCATAAACTCACCAAAACATCATTTTTAAGCCACCAAAATAATGAAAAGTGCATTCCAAGATCGATTTCTGACACTTTTCTGCAAACCAAAATTTCAATGTAACTAGTCAAACTTGTATGGAGCTGCCTATTAAAACTTGACTTTGACAAATCATTTTATCATAAACTCGCCAAAACATCATTTTTAAGCCCCCAAAATAATGAAAAGTGCATTCCAAGATCGATTTCAGAAACTGTTCTGCAAACCATAATTTCATTGTTACTAATAAAACTTGCATGCAACTGCCTATTAAAACTTGACTTTGACTAATCATTTTTTCATAAACTCACCAAAACATCGTTTTTAAGCCCCCAAAATAATGAAAAGTGCATTCCAAGATCGATTTTAGAAACTGTTCTGCAAACCATTATTTCATTGTTACTAATAAAACTTGCATGCAACTGCCTATTAAAACTTGCCTTTGACTAATCATTTTTTCATAAACTCACCAAAACATCATTTTTAAGCCCCCAAAATAATGAAAAGTGCATTTCAAGATCGATTTCTGACACTTTTCTGCAAACCAAAATTTCAATGTAACTAGTCAAACTTGTATGGAACTGCCTATTAAAACTTGACTTTGACAAATCATTTTATCATAAACTCACCAAAACATCGTTTTTAAGCCCCCAAAATAATGCAAAGTGCATTCCAAGATCGATTTCACAAACTGTTCTGCAAACCATAATTTCATTGTTACTAATAAAACTTGCATGCAACTGCCTATTAAAACTTGACTTTGACTAATCATTTTTTCATAAACTTACCAAAACATCGCTTTTGAGCCCCCAAAATAATGGAAAGTGCATTCCAAGATCGATTTCAGAAACTGTTCTGCAAACCATAATTTCATTGTTACTAATAAAACTTGCATGCAACTGCCTATTAAAACTTGACTTTGACTAATCATTTTTTCATAAACTCACCAAAACATCATTTTTAAGCCACCAAAATAATGAAAAGTGCATTCCAAGATCGATTTCTGACACTTTTCTGCAAACCAAAATTTCAATGTAACTAGTCAAACTTGTATGGAACTGCCTATTAAAACTTGACTTTGACAAATCATTTTATCATAAACTCACCAAAACATCATTTTTAAGCCCCCAAAATAATGAAAAGTGCATTCCAAGATCGATTTCAGAAACTGTTCTGCAAACCATAATTTCATTGTTACTAATAAAACTTGCATGCAACTGCCTATTAAAACTTGACTTTGACCAATCATGTTTTCATAAACTCACCAAAACATCGCTTTTAAGCCCCCAAAATAATGAAAAGTGCATTCCAAGATCGATTTCAATAACTGTTCTGCAAACCATAATTTCATTGTTACTAATAAAACTTGCATGCAACTGCCTATTAAAACTTGACTTTGACTAATCATTTTTTCATAAACTCACCAAAACATCATTTTTAAGCCCCCAAAATAATGAAAAGTGCATTCCAAGATCGATTTCAGAAACTTTTTTGCAAACCATTATTTCATTGTAACTAATGAAACTTGCATGCAACTGCCTATTAAAACTTGCCTTTGACTAATCATTTTTTCATAAACTCACCAAAACATCATTTTTAAGCCCCCAAAATAATGAAAAGTGCATTCCAAGATCGATTTCAATAACTGTTCTGCAAACCATAATTTCATTGTTACTAATAAAACTTGCATGCAACTGCCTATTAAAACTTGACTTTGACTAATCATTTTTTCATCAACTTACCAAAACATCGCTTTTGAGCCCCCAAAATAATGGAAAGTGCATTCCAAGATCGATTTCAGAAACTGTTCTGCAAACCATAATTTCATTGTTACTAATAAAACTTGCATGCAACTGCCTATTAAAACTTGACTTTGATTAATCATTTTTTGATAAACTCACCAAACATCGCTTTTGAGCCCCCAAAATAATGGAAAGTGCATTCCAAGATCGATTTCAGAAACTGTTCTGCAAACCATAATTTCATTGTTACCAATAAAACTTGCATGCAACTGCCTATTAAAACTTGCCTTTGACTAATCATTTTTTCATAAACTCACCAAAACATCGTTTTTAAGCCCCCAAAATAATGAAAAGTGCATTCCAAGATCGATTTCAATAACTGTTCTGCAAACCATTATTTCATTGTTACTAATAAAACTTGCATGCAACTGCCTATTAAAACTTGACTTTGACAAATCATTTTTTCATAAACTCACCAAAACATCGTTTTTAAGCCACCAAAATAATGAAAAGTGCATTCCAAGATCGATTTCAGAAACTGTTCTGCAAACCATAATTTCATTGTTACTAATAAAACTTGCATGCAACTGCCTATTAAAACTTGACTTTGACAAATCATTTTTTCATAAACTCACCAAAACATCGTTTTTAAGCCACCAAAATAATGAAAAGTGCATTCCAAGATCGATTTCAGAAACTGTTCTGCAAACCATAATTTCATTGTTACTAATAAAACTTGCATGCAACTGCCTATTAAAACTTGACTTTGACTAATCATTTTTTCATAAACTCACCAAAACATCGCTTTTAAGCCCCCAAAATAATGGAAAGTGCATTCCAAGATCGATTTCAGAAACTGTTCTGCAAACCATTATTTCATTGTTACTAATAAAACTTGCATGCAACTGCCTATTAAAACTTGCCTTTGACTAATCATTTTTTCATAAACTCACCAAAACATCGTTTTTAAGCCCCCAAAATAATGCAAAGTGCATTCCAAGATCGATTTCACAAACTGTTCTGCAAACCATAATTTCATTGTTACTAATAAAACTTGCATGCAACTGCCTATTAAAACTTGACTTTGACTAATCATTTTTTCATAAACTCACCAAAACATCGCTTTTGAGCCCCCAAAATAATGGAAAGTGCATTCCAAGATCGATTTCAGAAACTGTTCTGCAAACCATAATTTCATTGTTACCAATAAAACTTGCATGCAACTGCCTATTAAAACTTGCCTTTGACTAATCATTTTTTCATAAACTCACCAAAACATCGTTTTTAAGCCCCCAAAATAATGAAAAGTGCATTCCAAGATCGATTTCAATAACTGTTCTGCAAACCATTATTTCATTGTTACTAATAAAACTTGCATGCAACTGCCTATTAAAACTTGACTTTGACTAATCATTTTTTCATAAACTCACCAAAACATCATTTTTAAGCCACCAAAATAATGAAAAGTGCATTCCAAGATCGATTTCTGACACTTTTCTGCAAACCAAAATTTCAATGTAACTAGTCAAACTTGTATGGAGCTGCGTAATAAAACTTGACTTTGACTAATCATTTTATCATAAACTCGCCAAAACATCATTTTTAAGCCCCCAAAATAATGAAAAGTGCATTCCAAGATCGATTTCAGAAACTGTTCTGCAAACCATAATTTCATTGTTACTAATAAAACTTGCATGCAACTGCCTATTAAAACTTGACTTTGACTAATCATTTTTTCATAAACTCACCAAAACATCGTTTTTAAGCCCCCAAAATAATGAAAAGTGCATTCCAAGATCGATTTTAGAAACTGTTCTGCAAACCATTATTTCATTGTTACTAATAAAACTTGCATGCAACTGCCTATTAAAACTTGCCTTTGACTAATCATTTTTTCATAAACTCACCAAAACATCATTTTTAAGCCCCCAAAATAATGAAAAGTGCATTTCAAGATCGATTTCTGACACTTTTCTGCAAACCAAAATTTCAATGTAACTAGTCAAACTTGTATGGAACTGCCTATTAAAACTTGACTTTGACAAATCATTTTATCATAAACTCACCAAAACATCGTTTTTAAGCCCCCAAAATAATGCAAAGTGCATTCCAAGATCGATTTCACAAACTGTTCTGCAAACCATAATTTCATTGTTACTAATAAAACTTGCATGCAACTGCCTATTAAAACTTGACTTTGACTAATCATTTTTTCATAAACTTACCAAAACATCGCTTTTGAGCCCCCAAAATAATGGAAAGTGCATTCCAAGATCGATTTCAGAAACTGTTCTGCAAACCATAATTTCATTGTTACTAATAAAACTTGCATGCAACTGCCTATTAAAACTTGACTTTGACTAATCATTTTTTCATAAACTCACCAAAACATCGCTTTTGAGCCCCCAAAATAATGGAAAGTGCATTCCAAGATCGATTTCAGAAACTGTTCTGCAAACCATAATTTCATTGTTACCAATAAAACTTGCATGCAACTGCCTATTAAAACTTGCCTTTGACTAATCATTTTTTCATAAACTCACCAAAACATCGTTTTTAAGCCCCCAAAATAATGAAAAGTGCATTCCAAGATCGATTTCAATAACTGTTCTGCAAACCATTATTTCATTGTTACTAATAAAACTTGCATGCAACTGCCTATTAAAACTTGACTTTGACTAATCATTTTTTCATAAACTCACCAAAACATCATTTTTAAGCCCCCAAAATAATGAAAAGTGCATTTCAAGATCGATTTCTGACACTTTTCTGCAAACCAAAATTTCAATGTAACTAGTCAAACTTGTATGGAACTGCCTATTAAAACTTGACTTTGACAAATCATTTTATCATAAACTCGCCAAAACATCATTTTTAAGCCCCCAAAATAATGAAAAGTGCATTCCAAGATCGATTTCAGAAACTGTTCTGCAAACCATAATTTCATTGTTACTAATAAAACTTGCATGCAACTGCCTATTAAAACTTGACTTTGACTAATCATTTTTTCATAAACTCACCAAAACATCGTTTTTAAGCCCCCAAAATAATGAAAAGTGCATTCCAAGATCGATTTTAGAAACTGTTCTGCAAACCATTATTTCATTGTTACTAATAAAACTTGCATGCAACTGCCTATTAAAACTTGCCTTTGACTAATCATTTTTTCATAAACTCACCAAAACATCGTTTTTAAGCCCCCAAAATAATGAAAAGTGCATTCCAAGATCGATTTCAATAACTGTTCTGCAAACCATTATTTCATTGTTACTAATAAAACTTGCATGCAACTGCCTATTAAAACTTGACTTTGACAAATCATTTTTTCATAAACTCACCAAAACATCGTTTTTAAGCCACCAAAATAATGAAAAGTGCATTCCAAGATCGATTTCAGAAACTTTTTTGCAAACCATTATTTCATTGTAACTAATGAAACTTGCATGCAACTGCCTATTAAAACTTGACTTTGACTAATCATTTTTTCATAAACTCACCAAAACATCATTTTTAAGCCCCCAAAATAATGAAAAGTGCATTCCAAGATCGATTTCAATAACTGTTCTGCAAACCATAATTTCATTGTTACTAATAAAACTTGCATGCAACTGCCTATTAAAACTTGACTTTGACTAATCATTTTTTCATAAACTCACCAAAACATCGTTTTTAAGCCCCCAAAATAATGAAAAGTGCATTCCAAGATCGATTTTAGAAACTGTTCTGCAAACCATTATTTCATTGTTACTAATAAAACTTGCATGCAACTGCCTATTAAAACTTGACTTTGACTAATCATTTTTTCATAAACTCACCAAAACATCGTTTTTAAGCCCCCAAAATAATGAAAAGTGCATTCCAAGATCGATTTTAGAAACTGTTCTGCAAACCATTATTTCATTGTTACTAATAAAACTTGCATGCAACTGCCTATTAAAACTTGCCTTTGACTAATCATTTTTTCATAAACTCACCAAAACATCGCTTTTGAGCCCCCAAAATAATGAAAAGTGCATTCCAAGATCGATTTCAGAAACTGTTCTGCAAACCATTATTTCATTGTTACTAATAAAACTTGCATGCAACTGCCTAATAAAACTTGACTTTGATAAATCATTTTGTCATCAACTCACCAAAACATCGTTTTTAAGCCCCCAAAATAATGAAAAGTGCATTCCAAGATCGATTTCAGAAACTGTTATGCAAACCATAATTTCATTGTTACCAATAAAACTTGCATGCAACTGCCTATTAAAACTTGACTTTGACTAATCAATTTTTCATAAACTTACCAAAACATCGTTTTTAAGCCCCCAAAACAATGAAAAGTGCATTCCAAGATCGATTTCAGAAACTGTTCTGCAAACCATAATTTCATTGTTACTAATAAAACTTGCATGCAACTGCCTATTAAAACTTGACTTTGACTGATCATTTTTTCATAAACTCACCAAAACATCGTTTTTAAGCCCCCAAAACAATGAAAAGTGCATTCCAAGATCGATTTCAGAAACTGTTCTGCAAACCATAATTTCATTGTTACTAATAAAACTTGCATGCAACTGCCTATTAAAACTTGACTTTGACAAATCATTTTTTCATAAACTCACCAAAACATCGATTTTAAGCCACCAAAATAATGAAAAGTGCATTCCAAGATCGATTTTAGAAACTGTTCTGCAAACCATTATTTCATTGTAACTAATGAAACTTGCATGCAACTGCCTATTAAAACTTGACTTTGACTAATCATTTTTTCATAAACTCACCAAAACATCGTTTTTAAGCCCCCAAAATAATGAAAAGTGCATTCCAAGATCGATTTTAGAAACTGTTCTGCAAACCATTATTTCATTGTAACTAATGAAACTTGCATGCAACTGCCTATTAAAACTTGACTTTGACTAATCATTTTTTCATAAACTCACCAAAACATCGTTTTTAAGCCCCCAAAATAATGAAAAGTGCATTCCAAGATCGATTTTAGAAACTGTTCTGCAAACCATTATTTCATTGTTACTAATAAAACTTGCATGCAACTGCCTATTAAAACTTGACTTTGACTAATCATTTTTTCATAAACTCACCAAAACATCGTTTTTAAGCCCCCAAAATAATGAAAAGTGCATTCCAAGATCGATTTTAGAAACTGTTCTGCAAACCATTATTTCATTGTTACTAATAAAACTTGCATGCAACTGCCTATTAAAACTTGCCTTTGACTAATCATTTTTTCATAAACTCACCAAAACATCGTTTTTAAGCCCCCAAAATAATGAAAAGTGCATTCCAAGATCGATTTCAATAACTGTTCTGCAAACCATTATTTCATTGTTACTAATAAAACTTGCATGCAACTGCCTATTAAAACTTGACTTTGACTAATCATTTTTTCATAAACTCACCAAAACATCGTTTTTAAGCCCCCAAAATAATGAAAAGTGCATTCCAAGATCGATTTTAGAAACTGTTCTGCAAACCATTATTTCATTGTTACTAATAAAACTTGCATGCAACTGCCTATTAAAACTTGCCTTTGACTAATCATTTTTTCATAAACTCACCAAAACATCGTTTTTAAGCCCCCAAATAATGAAAAGTGCATTCCAAGATCGATTTTAGAAACTGTTCTGCAAACCATTATTTCATTGTTACTAATAAAACTTGCATGCAACTGCCTATTAAAACTTGACTTTGACTAATCATTTTTTCATAAACTCACCAAAACATCGTTTTTAAGCCCCCAAAATAATGAAAAGTGCATTCCAAGATCGATTTCAATAACTGTTCTGCAAACCATTATTTCATTGTTACTAATAAAACTTGCATGCAACTGCCTATTAAAACTTGACTTTGACAAATAATTTTTTCATAAACTCACCAAAACATCGTTTTTAAGCCCCCAAAATAATGAAAAGTGCATTCCAAGATCGATTTCAGAAACTTTTTTGCAAACCATTATTTCATTGTAACTAATGAAACTTGCATGCAACTGCCTATTAAAACTTGACTTTGACTAATCATTTTTTCATAAACTCACCAAAACATCGTTTTTAAGCCACCAAAATAATGAAAAGTGCATTCCAAGATCGATTTCAGAAACTGTTCTGCAAACCATAATTTCATTGTTACTAATAAAACTTGCATGCAACTGCCTATTAAAACTTGACTTTGACTAATCATTTTTTCATAAACTCACCAAAACATCATTTTTAAGCCCCCAAAATAATGAAAAGTGCATTCCAAGATCGATTTCAATAACTGTTCTGCAAACCATAATTTCATTGTTACTAATAAAACTTGCATGCAACTGCCTATTAAAACTTGACTTTGACTAATCATTTTTTCATAAACTCACCAAAACATCGTTTTTAAGCCCCCAAAATAATGAAAAGTGCATTCCAAGATCGATTTTAGAAACTGTTCTGCAAACCATTATTTCATTGTTACTAATAAAACTTGCATGCAACTGCCTATTAAAACTTGCCTTTGACTAATCATTTTTTCATAAACTCACCAAAACATCGTTTTTAAGCCCCCAAAATAATGAAAAGTGCATTCCAAGATCGATTTTAGAAACTGTTCTGCAAACCATTATTTCATTGTTACTAATAAAACTTGCATGCAACTGCCTATTAAAACTTGCCTTTGACTAATCATTTTTTCATAAACTCACCAAAACATCGTTTTTAAGCCCCCAAAATAATGAAAAGTGCATTCCAAGATCGATTTCAATAACTGTTCTGCAAACCATAATTTCATTGTTACTAATAAAACTTGCATGCAACTGCCTATTAAAACTTGACTTTGACTAATCATTTTTTCATAAACTCACCAAAACATCGTTTTTAAGCCCCCAAAATAATGAAAAGTGCATTCCAAGATCGATTTCAATAACTGTTCTGCAAACCATAATTTCATTGTTACTAATAAAACTTGCATGCAACTGCCTATTAAAACTTGACTTTGACTAATCATTTTTTCATAAACTCACCAAAACATCGTTTTTAAGCCCCCAAAATAATGAAAAGTGCATTCCAAGATCGATTTTAGAAACTGTTCTGCAAACCATTATTTCATTGTTACTAATAAAACTTGCATGCAACTGCCTATTAAAACTTGCCTTTGACTAATCATTTTTTCATAAACTCACCAAAACATCGTTTTTAAGCCCCCAAAATAATGAAAAGTGCATTCCAAGATCGATTTCAATAACTGTTCTGCAAACCATTATTTCATTGTTACTAATAAAACTTGCATGCAACTGCCTATTAAAACTTGACTTTGACAAATAATTTTTTCATAAACTCACCAAAACATCGTTTTTAAGCCACCAAAATAATGAAAAGTGCATTCCAAGATCGATTTCAATAACTGTTCTGCAAACCATAATTTCATTGTTACTAATAAAACTTGCATGCAACTGCCTATTAAAACTTGACTTTGACTAATCATTTTTTCATAAACTCACCAAAACATCGTTTTTAAGCCCCCAAAATAATGAAAAGTGCATTCCAAGATCGATTTCAATAACTGTTCTGCAAACCATAATTTCATTGTTACTAATAAAACTTGCATGCAACTGCCTATTAAAACTTGACTTTGACAAATAATTTTTTCATAAACTCACCAAAACATCGTTTTTAAGCCCCCAAAATAATGAAAAGTGCATTTCAAGATCGATTTCAGAAACTTTTCTGCAAACCATTATTTCATTGTAACTAATGAAACTTGCATGCAACTGCCTATTAAAACTTGACTTTGACTAATCATTTTTTCATAAACTCACCAAAACATCGTTTTTAAGCCACCAAAATAATGAAAAGTGCATTCCAAGATCGATTTCAATAACTGTTCTGCAAACCATTATTTCATTGTTACTAATAAAACTTGCATGCAACTGCCTATTAAAACTTGACTTTGACAAATAATTTTTTCATAAACTCACCAAAACATCGTTTTTAAGCCACCAAAATAATGAAAAGTGCATTCCAAGATCGATTTCAATAACTGTTCTGCAAACCATAATTTCATTGTTACTAATAAAACTTGCATGCAACTGCCTATTAAAACTTGACTTTGACTAATCATTTTTTCATAAACTCACCAAAACATCGTTTTTAAGCCCCCAAAATAATGAAAAGTGCATTCCAAGATCGATTTCAATAACTGTTCTGCAAACCATAATTTCATTGTTACTAATAAAACTTGCATGCAACTGCCTATTAAAACTTGACTTTGACAAATCATTTTTTCATAAACTCACCAAAACATCGTTTTTAAGCCCCCAAAATAATGAAAAGTGCATTCCAAGATCGATTTCAGAAACTTTTTTGCAAACCATTATTTCATTGTAACTAATGAAACTTGCATGCAACTGCCTATTAAAACTTGACTTTGACTAATCATTTTTTCATAAACTCACCAAAACATCGTTTTTAAGCCCCCAAAATAATGAAAAGTGCATTCCAAGATCGATTTCAATAACTGTTCTGCAAACCATTATTTCATTGTTACTAATAAAACTTGCATGCAACTGCCTATTAAAACTTGACTTTGACAAATAATTTTTTCATAAACTCACCAAAACATCGTTTTTAAGCCCCCAAAATAATGAAAAGTGCATTCCAAGATCGATTTCAGAAACTTTTTTGCAAACCATTATTTCATTGTAACTAATGAAACTTGCATGCAACTGCCTATTAAAACTTGACTTTGACTAATCATTTTTTCATAAACTCACCAAAACATCGTTTTTAAGCCACCAAAATAATGAAAAGTGCATTCCAAGATCGATTTCAGAAACTGTTCTGCAAACCATAATTTCATTGTTACTAATAAAACTTGCATGCAACTGCCTATTAAAACTTGACTTTGACTAATCATTTTTTCATAAACTCACCAAAACATCATTTTTAAGCCCCCAAAATAATGAAAAGTGCATTCCAAGATCGATTTCAATAACTGTTCTGCAAACCATAATTTCATTGTTACTAATAAAACTTGCATGCAACTGCCTATTAAAACTTGACTTTGACTAATCATTTTTTCATAAACTCACCAAAACATCGTTTTTAAGCCCCCAAAATAATGAAAAGTGCATTCCAAGATCGATTTTAGAAACTGTTCTGCAAACCATTATTTCATTGTTACTAATAAAACTTGCATGCAACTGCCTATTAAAACTTGCCTTTGACTAATCATTTTTTCATAAACTCACCAAAACATCGTTTTTAAGCCCCCAAAATAATGAAAAGTGCATTCCAAGATCGATTTCAATAACTGTTCTGCAAACCATAATTTCATTGTTACTAATAAAACTTGCATGCAACTGCCTATTAAAACTTGACTTTGACTAATCATTTTTTCATAAACTCACCAAAACATCGTTTTTAAGCCCCCAAAATAATGAAAAGTGCATTCCAAGATCGATTTTAGAAACTGTTCTGCAAACCATTATTTCATTGTTACTAATAAAACTTGCATGCAACTGCCTATTAAAACTTGCCTTTGACTAATCATTTTTTCATAAACTCACCAAAACATCGTTTTTAAGCCCCCAAAATAATGAAAAGTGCATTCCAAGATCGATTTTAGAAACTGTTCTGCAAACCATTATTTCATTGTTACTAATAAAACTTGCATGCAACTGCCTATTAAAACTTGCCTTTGACTAATCATTTTTTCATAAACTCACCAAAACATCGTTTTTAAGCCCCCAAAATAATGAAAAGTGCATTCCAAGATCGATTTCAATAACTGTTCTGCAAACCATAATTTCATTGTTACTAATAAAACTTGCATGCAACTGCCTATTAAAACTTGACTTTGACTAATCATTTTTTCATAAACTCACCAAAACATCGTTTTTAAGCCCCCAAAATAATGAAAAGTGCATTCCAAGATCGATTTCAATAACTGTTCTGCAAACCATAATTTCATTGTTACTAATAAAACTTGCATGCAACTGCCTATTAAAACTTGACTTTGACTAATCATTTTTTCATAAACTCACCAAAACATCGTTTTTAAGCCCCCAAAATAATGAAAAGTGCATTCCAAGATCGATTTTAGAAACTGTTCTGCAAACCATTATTTCATTGTTACTAATAAAACTTGCATGCAACTGCCTATTAAAACTTGCCTTTGACTAATCATTTTTTCATAAACTCACCAAAACATCGTTTTTAAGCCCCCAAAATAATGAAAAGTGCATTCCAAGATCGATTTCAATAACTGTTCTGCAAACCATTATTTCATTGTTACTAATAAAACTTGCATGCAACTGCCTATTAAAACTTGACTTTGACAAATAATTTTTTCATAAACTCACCAAAACATCGTTTTTAAGCCACCAAAATAATGAAAAGTGCATTCCAAGATCGATTTCAATAACTGTTCTGCAAACCATAATTTCATTGTTACTAATAAAACTTGCATGCAACTGCCTATTAAAACTTGACTTTGACTAATCATTTTTTCATAAACTCACCAAAACATCGTTTTTAAGCCCCCAAAATAATGAAAAGTGCATTCCAAGATCGATTTCAATAACTGTTCTGCAAACCATTATTTCATTGTTACTAATAAAACTTGCATGCAACTGCCTATTAAAACTTGCCTTTGACTAATCATTTTTTCATAAACTCACCAAAACATCGTTTTTAAGCCCCCAAAATAATGAAAAGTGCATTCCAAGATCGATTTTAGAAACTGTTCTGCAAACCATTATTTCATTGTTACTAATAAAACTTGCATGCAACTGCCTATTAAAACTTGACTTTGACTAATCATTTTTTCATAAACTCACCAAAACATCGTTTTTAAGCCCCCAAAATAATGAAAAGTGCATTCCAAGATCGATTTCAATAACTGTTCTGCAAACCATAATTTCATTGTTACTAATAAAACTTGCATGCAACTGCCTATTAAAACTTGACTTTGACTAATCATTTTTTCATAAACTCACCAAAACATCGTTTTTAAGCCCCCAAAATAATGAAAAGTGCATTCCAAGATCGATTTCAATAACTGTTCTGCAAACCATAATTTCATTGTTACTAATAAAACTTGCATGCAACTGCCTATTAAAACTTGACTTTGACTAATCATTTTTTCATAAACTCACCAAAACATCGTTTTTAAGCCCCCAAAATAATGAAAAGTGCATTCCAAGATCGATTTTAGAAACTGTTCTGCAAACCATTATTTCATTGTTACTAATAAAACTTGCATGCAACTGCCTATTAAAACTTGCCTTTGACTAATCATTTTTTCATAAACTCACCAAAACATCGTTTTTAAGCCCCCAAAATAATGAAAAGTGCATTCCAAGATCGATTTCAATAACTGTTCTGCAAACCATTATTTCATTGTTACTAATAAAACTTGCATGCAACTGCCTATTAAAACTTGACTTTGACAAATAATTTTTTCATAAACTCACCAAAACATCGTTTTTAAGCCACCAAAATAATGAAAAGTGCATTCCAAGATCGATTTCAATAACTGTTCTGCAAACCATAATTTCATTGTTACTAATAAAACTTGCATGCAACTGCCTATTAAAACTTGACTTTGACTAATCATTTTTTCATAAACTCACCAAAACATCGTTTTTAAGCCCCCAAAATAATGAAAAGTGCATTCCAAGATCGATTTCAATAACTGTTCTGCAAACCATAATTTCATTGTTACTAATAAAAGTTGCATGCAACTGCCTATTAAAACTTGACTTTGACAAATCATTTTTTCATAAACTCACCAAAACATCGTTTTTAAGCCCCCAAAATAATGAAAAGTGCATTCCAAGATCGATTTCAGAAACTTTTTTGCAAACCATTATTTCATTGTAACTAATGAAACTTGCATGCAACTGCCTATTAAAACTTGACTTTGACTAATCATTTTTTCATAAACTCACCAAAACATCGTTTTTAAGCCACCAAAATAATGAAAAGTGCATTCCAAGATCGATTTCAATAACTGTTCTGCAAACCATTATTTCATTGTTACTAATAAAACTTGCATGCAACTGCCTATTAAAACTTGACTTTGACAAATAATTTTTTCATAAACTCACCAAAACATCGTTTTTAAGCCACCAAAATAATGAAAAGTGCATTCCAAGATCGATTTCAATAACTGTTCTGCAAACCATAATTTCATTGTTACTAATAAAACTTGCATGCAACTGCCTATTAAAACTTGACTTTGACTAATCATTTTTTCATAAACTCACCAAAACATCGTTTTTAAGCCCCCAAAATAATGAAAAGTGCATTCCAAGATCGATTTCAATAACTGTTCTGCAAACCATAATTTCATTGTTACTAATAAAACTTGCATGCAACTGCCTATTAAAACTTGACTTTGACAAATCATTTTTTCATAAACTCACCAAAACATCGTTTTTAAGCCCCCAAAATAATGAAAAGTGCATTCCAAGATCGATTTCAGAAACTTTTTTGCAAACCATTATTTCATTGTAACTAATGAAACTTGCATGCAACTGCCTATTAAAACTTGACTTTGACTAATCATTTTTTCATAAACTCACCAAAACATCGTTTTTAAGCCACCAAAATAATGAAAAGTGCATTCCAAGATCGATTTCAATAACTGTTCTGCAAACCATTATTTCATTGTTACTAATAAAACTTGCATGCAACTGCCTATTAAAACTTGACTTTGACAAATAATTTTTTCATAAACTCACCAAAACATCGTTTTTAAGCCCCCAAAATAATGAAAAGTGCATTCCAAGATCGATTTCAGAAACTTTTTTGCAAACCATTATTTCATTGTAACTAATGAAACTTGCATGCAACTGCCTATTAAAACTTGACTTTGACTAATCATTTTTTCATAAACTCACCAAAACATCGTTTTTAAGCCACCAAAATAATGAAAAGTGCATTCCAAGATCGATTTCAGAAACTGTTCTGCAAACCATAATTTCATTGTTACTAATAAAACTTGCATGCAACTGCCTATTAAAACTTGACTTTGACTAATCATTTTTTCATAAACTCACCAAAACATCATTTTTAAGCCCCCAAAATAATGAAAAGTGCATTCCAAGATCGATTTCAATAACTGTTCTGCAAACCATAATTTCATTGTTACTAATAAAACTTGCATGCAACTGCCTATTAAAACTTGACTTTGACTAATCATTTTTTCATAAACTCACCAAAACATCGTTTTTAAGCCCCCAAAATAATGAAAAGTGCATTCCAAGATCGATTTTAGAAACTGTTCTGCAAACCATTATTTCATTGTTACTAATAAAACTTGCATGCAACTGCCTATTAAAACTTGCCTTTGACTAATCATTTTTTCATAAACTCACCAAAACATCGTTTTTAAGCCCCCAAAATAATGAAAAGTGCATTCCAAGATCGATTTTAGAAACTGTTCTGCAAACCATTATTTCATTGTTACTAATAAAACTTGCATGCAACTGCCTATTAAAACTTGCCTTTGACTAATCATTTTTTCATAAACTCACCAAAACATCGTTTTTAAGCCCCCAAAATAATGAAAAGTGCATTCCAAAATCGATTTCAATAACTGTTCTGCAAACCATAATTTCATTGTTACTAATAAAACTTGCATGCAACTGCCTATTAAAACTTGACTTTGACTAATCATTTTTTCATAAACTCACCAAAACATCGTTTTTAAGCCCCCAAAATAATGAAAAGTGCATTCCAAGATCGATTTCAATAACTGTTCTGCAAACCATAATTTCATTGTTACTAATAAAACTTGCATGCAACTGCCTATTAAAACTTGACTTTGACTAATCATTTTTTCATAAACTCACCAAAACATCGTTTTTAAGCCCCCAAAATAATGAAAAGTGCATTCCAAGATCGATTTTAGAAACTGTTCTGCAAACCATTATTTCATTGTTACTAATAAAACTTGCATGCAACTGCCTATTAAAACTTGCCTTTGACTAATCATTTTTTCATAAACTCACCAAAACATCGTTTTTAAGCCCCCAAAATAATGAAAAGTGCATTCCAAGATCGATTTCAATAACTGTTCTGCAAACCATTATTTCATTGTTACTAATAAAACTTGCATGCAACTGCCTATTAAAACTTGACTTTGACAAATAATTTTTTCATAAACTCACCAAAACATCGTTTTTAAGCCACCAAAATAATGAAAAGTGCATTCCAAGATCGATTTCAATAACTGTTCTGCAAACCATAATTTCATTGTTACTAATAAAACTTGCATGCAACTGCCTATTAAAACTTGACTTTGACTAATCATTTTTTCATAAACTCACCAAAACATCGTTTTTAAGCCCCCAAAATAATGAAAAGTGCATTCCAAGATCGATTTCAATAACTGTTCTGCAAACCATAATTTCATTGTTACTAATAAAACTTGCATGCAACTGCCTATTAAAACTTGACTTTGACAAATAATTTTTTCATAAACTCACCAAAACATCGTTTTTAAGCCCCCAAAATAATGAAAAGTGCATTCCAAGATCGATTTCAGAAACTTTTTTGCAAACCATTATTTCATTGTAACTAATGAAACTTGCATGCAACTGCCTATTAAAACTTGACTTTGACTAATCATTTTTTTATAAACTCACCAAAACATCATTTTTAAGCCACCAAAATAATGAAAAGTGCATTCCAAGATCGATTTCAGAAACTGTTCTGCAAACCATAATTTCATTGTTACTAATAAAACTTGCATGCAACTGCCTATTAAAACTTGACTTTGACTAATCATTTTTTCATAAACTCACCAAAACATCATTTTTAAGCCCCCAAAATAATGAAAAGTGCATTCCAAGATCGATTTCAATAACTGTTCTGCAAACCATAATTTCATTGTTACTAATAAAACTTGCATGCAACTGCCTATTAAAACTTGACTTTGACTAATCATTTTTTCATAAACTCACCAAAACATCGTTTTTAAGCCCCCAAAATAATGAAAAGTGCATTCCAAGATCGATTTTAGAAACTGTTCTGCAAACCATTATTTCATTGTTACTAATAAAACTTGCATGCAACTGCCTATTAAAACTTGCCTTTGACTAATCATTTTTTCATAAACTCACCAAAACATCGTTTTTAAGCCCCCAAAATAATGAAAAGTGCATTCCAAGATCGATTTTAGAAACTGTTCTGCAAACCATTATTTCATTGTTACTAATAAAACTTGCATGCAACTGCCTATTAAAACTTGCCTTTGACTAATCATTTTTTCATAAACTCACCAAAACATCGTTTTTAAGCCCCCAAAATAATGAAAAGTGCATTCCAAGATCGATTTCAATAACTGTTCTGCAAACCATAATTTCATTGTTACTAATAAAACTTGCATGCAACTGCCTATTAAAACTTGACTTTGACTAATCATTTTTTCATAAACTCACCAAAACATCGTTTTTAAGCCCCCAAAATAATGAAAAGTGCATTCCAAGATCGATTTTAGAAACTGTTCTGCAAACCATTATTTCATTGTTACTAATAAAACTTGCATGCAACTGCCTATTAAAACTTGCCTTTGACTAATCATTTTTTCATAAACTCACCAAAACATCGTTTTTAAGCCCCCAAAATAATGAAAAGTGCATTCCAAGATCGATTTTAGAAACTGTTCTGCAAACCATTATTTCATTGTTACTAATAAAACTTGCATGCAACTGCCTATTAAAACTTGCCTTTGACTAATCATTTTTTCATAAACTCACCAAAACATCGTTTTTAAGCCCCCAAAATAATGAAAAGTGCATTCCAAGATCGATTTCAATAACTGTTCTGCAAACCATTATTTCATTGTTACTAATAAAACTTGCATGCAACTGCCTATTAAAACTTGACTTTGACAAATAATTTTTTCATAAACTCACCAAAACATCGTTTTTAAGCCACCAAAATAATGAAAAGTGCATTCCAAGATCGATTTCAATAACTGTTCTGCAAACCATAATTTCATTGTTACTAATAAAACTTGCATGCAACTGCCTATTAAAACTTGACTTTGACTAATCATTTTTTCATAAACTCACCAAAACATCGTTTTTAAGCCCCCAAAATAATGAAAAGTGCATTCCAAGATCGATTTCAATAACTGTTCTGCAAACCATAATTTCATTGTTACTAATAAAACTTGCATGCAACTGCCTATTAAAACTTGACTTTGACTAATCATTTTTTCATAAACTCACCAAAACATCGTTTTTAAGCCCCCAAAATAATGAAAAGTGCATTCCAAGATCGATTTTAGAAACTGTTCTGCAAACCATTATTTCATTGTTACTAATAAAACTTGCATGCAACTGCCTATTAAAACTTGACTTTGACTAATCATTTTTTCATAAACTCACCAAAACATCGTTTTTAAGCCCCCAAAATAATGAAAAGTGCATTCCAAGATCGATTTCAGAAACTGTTCTGCAAACCATTATTTCATTGTTACTAATAAAACTTGCATGCAACTGCCTATTAAAACTTGACTTTGACTAATCATTTTTTCATAAACTCACCAAAACATCGTTTTTAAGCCCCCAAAATAATGAAAAGTGCATTCCAAGATCGATTTTAGAAACTGTTCTGCAAACCATTATTTCATTGTTACTAATAAAACTTGCATGCAACTGCCTATTAAAACTTGCCTTTGACTAATCATTTTTTCATAAACTCACCAAAACATCGCTTTTGAGCCCCCAAAATAATGAAAAGTGCATTCCAAGATCGATTTCAGAAACTGTTCTGCAAACCATTATTTCATTGTTACTAATAAAACTTGCATGCAACTGCCTATTAAAACTTGACTTTGACTAATCATTTTTTCATAAACTTACCAAAACATCGCTTTTAAGCCCCCAAAATAATGAAAAGTGCATTCCAAGATCGATTTCAATAACTGTTCTGCAAACCATAATTTCATTGTTACTAATAAAACTTGCATGCAACTGCCTATTAAAACTTGACTTTGACTAATCATTTTTTCATAAACTCACCAAAACATCGTTTTTAAGCCCCCAAAATAATGAAAAGTGCATTCCAAGATCGATTTTAGAAACTGTTCTGCAAACCATTATTTCATTGTTACTAATAAAACTTGCATGCAACTGCCTATTAAAACTTGACTTTGACTAATCATTTTTTCATAAACTCACCAAAACATCGTTTTTAAGCCCCCAAAATAATGAAAAGTGCATTCCAAGATCGATTTTAGAAACTGTTCTGCAAACCATTATTTCATTGTTACTAATAAAACTTGCATGCAACTGCCTATTAAAACTTGCCTTTGACTAATCATTTTTTCATAAACTCACCAAAACATCGCTTTTGAGCCCCCAAAATAATGAAAAGTGCATTCCAAGATCGATTTCAGAAACTGTTCTGCAAACCATAATTTCATTGTTACTAATAAAACTTGCATGCAACTGCCTATTAAAACTTGACTTTGGCAAATCATTTTTTCATAAACTTACCAAAACATCGCTTTTAAGCCCCCAAAATAATGAAAAGTGCATTCCAAGATCGATTTCAATAACTGTTCTGCAAACCATAATTTCATTGTTACTAATAAAACTTGCATGCAACTGCCTATTAAAACTTGACTTTGACTAATCATTTTTTCATAAACTCACCAAAACATCGTTTTTAAGCCCCCAAAATAATGAAAAGTGCATTCCAAGATCGATTTTAGAAACTGTTCTGCAAACCATTATTTCATTGTTACTAATAAAACTTGCATGCAACTGCCTATTAAAACTTGCCTTTGACTAATCATTTTTTCATAAACTCACCAAAACATCGTTTTTAAGCCCCCAAAATAATGAAAAGTGCATTCCAAGATCGATTTTAGAAACTGTTCTGCAAACCATTATTTCATTGTTACTAATAAAACTTGCATGCAACTGCCTATTAAAACTTGACTTTGACTAATCATTTTTTCATAAACTCACCAAAACATCGTTTTTAAGCCCCCAAAATAATGAAAAGTGCATTCCAAGATCGATTTTAGAAACTGTTCTGCAAACCATAATTTCATTGTTACTAATAAAACTTGCATGCAACTGCCTATTAAAACTTGACTTTGACTAATCATTTTTTCATAAACTCACCAAAACATCGTTTTTAAGCCCCCAAAATAATGAAAAGTGCATTCCAAGATCGATTTTAGAAACTGTTCTGCAAACCATTATTTCATTGTTACTAATAAAACTTGCATGCAACTGCCTATTAAAACTTGCCTTTGACTAATCATTTTTTCATAAACTCACCAAAACATCGCTTTTGAGCCCCCAAAATAATGAAAAGTGCATTCCAAGATCGATTTTAGAAACTGTTCTGCAAACCATTATTTCATTGTTACTAATAAAACTTGCATGCAACTGCCTATTAAAACTTGACTTTGACTAATCATTTTTTCATAAACTTACCAAAACATCGCTTTTAAGCCCCCAAAATAATGAAAAGTGCATTCCAAGATCGATTTTAGAAACTGTTCTGCAAACCATTATTTCATTGTTACTAATAAAACTTGCATGCAACTGCCTATTAAAACTTGACTTTGACTAATCATTTTTTCATAAACTCACCAAAACATCGTTTTTAAGCCCCCAAAATAATGAAAAGTGCATTCCAAGATCGATTTTAGAAACTGTTCTGCAAACCATTATTTCATTGTTACTAATAAAACTTGCATGCAACTGCCTATTAAAACTTGCCTTTGACTAATCATTTTTTCATAAACTCACCAAAACATCGCTTTTGAGCCCCCAAAATAATGAAAAGTGCATTCCAAGATCGATTTCAGAAACTGTTCTGCAAACCATAATTTCATTGTTACTAATAAAACTTGCATGCAACTGCCTATTAAAACTTGACTTTGGCAAATCATTTTTTCATAAACTTACCAAAACATCGCTTTTAAGCCCCCAAAATAATGAAAAGTGCATTCCAAGATCGATTTCAATAACTGTTCTGCAAACCATAATTTCATTGTTACTAATAAAACTTGCATGCAACTGCCTATTAAAACTTGACTTTGACTAATCATTTTTTCATAAACTCACCAAAACATCGTTTTTAAGCCCCCAAAATAATGAAAAGTGCATTCCAAGATCGATTTTAGAAACTGTTCTGCAAACCATTATTTCATTGTTACTAATAAAACTTGCATGCAACTGCCTATTAAAACTTGACTTTGACAAATCATTTTTTCATAAACTCACCAAAACATCGTTTTTAAGCCCCCAAAATAATGAAAAGTGCATTCCAAGATCGATTTTAGAAACTGTTCTGCAAACCATTATTTCATTGTTACTAATAAAACTTGCATGCAACTGCCTATTAAAACTTGACTTTGACTAATCATTTTTTCATAAACTCACCAAAACATCGTTTTTAAGCCCCCAAAATAATGAAAAGTGCATTCCAAGATCGATTTTAGAAACTGTTCTGCAAACCATTATTTCATTGTTACTAATAAAACTTGCATGCAACTGCCTATTAAAACTTGCCTTTGACTAATCATTTTTTTCATAAACTCACCAAAACATCGCTTTTGAGCCCCCAAAATAATGAAAAGTGCATTCCAAGATCGATTTTAGAAACTGTTCTGCAAACCATTATTTCATTGTTACTAATAAAACTTGCATGCAACTGCCTATTAAAACTTGACTTTGACTAATCATTTTTTCATAAACTCACCAAAACATCGCTTTTGAGCCCCCAAAATAATGAAAAGTGCATTCCAAGATCGATTTCAGAAACTGTTCTGCAAACCATTATTTCATTGTTACTAATAAAACTTGCATGCAACTGCCTATTAAAACTTGCCTTTGACTAATCATTTTTTCATAAACTCACCAAAACATCGTTTTTAAGCCCCCAAAATAATGAAAAGTGCATTCCAAGATCGATTTAGAAACTGTTCTGCAAACCATTATTTCATTGTTACTAATAAAACTTGCATGCAACTGCCTATTAAAACTTGACTTTGACTAATCATTTTTTCATAAACTCACCAAAACATCGTTTTTAAGCCACCAAAATAATGAAAAGTGCATTCCAAGATCGATTTTAGAAACTGTTCTGCAAACCATTATTTCATTGTTACTAATAAAACTTGCATGCAACTGCCTATTAAAACTTGCCTTTGACTAATCATTTTTTCATAAACTCACCAAAACATCGCTTTTGAGCCCCCAAAATAATGAAAAGTGCATTCCAAGATCGATTTCAGAAACTGTTCTGCAAACCATTATTTCATTGTTACTAATAAAACTTGCATGCAACTGCCTATTAAAACTTGACTTTGACTAATCATTTTTTCATAAACTTACCAAAACATCGCTTTTAAGCCCCCAAAATAATGAAAAGTGCATTCCAAGATCGATTTCAATAACTGTTCTGCAAACCATAATTTCATTGTTACTAATAAAACTTGCATGCAACTGCCTATTAAAACTTGACTTTGACTAATCATTTTTTCATAAACTCACCAAAACATCGTTTTTAAGCCACCAAAATAATGAAAAGTGCATTCCAAGATCGATTTTAGAAACTGTTCTGCAAACCATTATTTCATTGTTACTAATAAAACTTGCATGCAACTGCCTATTAAAACTTGACTTTGACTAATCATTTTTTCATAAACTCACCAAAACATCGTTTTTAAGCCCCCAAAATAATGAAAAGTGCATTCCAAGATCGATTTTAGAAACTGTTCTGCAAACCATTATTTCATTGTTACTAATAAAACTTGCATGCAACTGCCTATTAAAACTTGACTTTGACTAATCATTTTTTCATAAACTTACCAAAACATCGCTTTTAAGCCCCCAAAATAATGAAAAGTGCATTCCAAGATCGATTTCAATAACTGTTCTGCAAACCATAATTTCATTGTTACTAATAAAACTTGCATGCAACTGCCTATTAAAACTTGACTTTGACTAATCATTTTTTCATAAACTCACCAAAACATCGTTTTTAAGCCCCCAAAATAATGAAAAGTGCATTCCAAGATCGATTTTAGAAACTGTTCTGCAAACCATTATTTCATTGTTACTAATAAAACTTGCATGCAACTGCCTATTAAAACTTGACTTTGACTAATCATTTTTTCATAAACTCACCAAAACATCGTTTTTAAGCCCCCAAAATAATGAAAAGTGCATTCCAAGATCGATTTTAGAAACTGTTCTGCAAACCATTATTTCATTGTTACTAATAAAACTTGCATGCAACTGCCTATTAAAACTTGCCTTTGACTAATCATTTTTTCATAAACTCACCAAAACATCGCTTTTGAGCCCCCAAAATAATGAAAAGTGCATTCCAAGATCGATTTCAGAAACTGTTCTGCAAACCATAATTTCATTGTTACTAATAAAACTTGCATGCAACTGCCTATTAAAACTTGACTTTGACTAATCATTTTTTCATAAACTCACCAAAACATCGTTTTTAAGCCCCCAAAATAATGAAAAGTGCATTCCAAGATCGATTTTAGAAACTGTTCTGCAAACCATTATTTCATTGTTACTAATAAAACTTGCATGCAACTGCCTATTAAAACTTGCCTTTGACTAATCATTTTTTCATAAACTCACCAAAACATCGTTTTTAAGCCCCCAAAATAATGAAAAGTGCATTCCAAGATCGATTTTAGAAACTGTTCTGCAAACCATTATTTCATTGTTACTAATAAAACTTGCATGCAACTGCCTATTAAAACTTGACTTTGACTAATCATTTTTTCATAAACTCACCAAAACATCGTTTTTAAGCCCCCAAAATAATGAAAAGTGCATTCCAAGATCGATTTTAGAAACTGTTCTGCAAACCATTATTTCATTGTTACTAATAAAACTTGCATGCAACTGCCTATTAAAAACTTGACTTTGACTAATCATTTTTCATAAACTCACCAAAACATCGTTTTTAAGCCCCCCAAAATAATGAAAAGTGCATTCCAAGATCGATTTTAGAAACTGTTCTGCAAACCATTATTTCATTGTTACTAATAAAACTTGCATGCAACTGCCTATTAAAACTTGACTTTGACTAATCATTTTTTTCATAAACTCACCAAAACATCGTTTTTAAGCCCCCAAAATAATGAAAAGTGCATTCCAAGATCGATTTTAGAAACTGTTCTGCAAACCATTATTTCATTGTTACTAATAAAACTTGCATGCAACTGCCTATTAAAACTTGACTTGACTAATCAATTTTTTCATAAACTCACCAAAACATCGTTTTTAAGCCCCCAAAATAATGAAAAGTGCATTCCAAGATCGATTTTAGAAACTGTTCTGCAAACCATTATTTCATTGTTACTAATAAAACTTGCATGCAACTGCCTATTAAAACTTGCCTTTGACTAATCATTTTTTCATAAACTCACCAAAACATCGCTTTTGAGCCCCCAAAATAATGAAAAGTGCATTCCAAGATCGATTTCAGAAACTGTTATGCAAACCATAATTTCATTGTTACTAATAAAACTTGCATGCAACTGCTTATTAAAACTTGACTTTGACTAATCATTTTTTCATAAACTCACCAAAAACATCGTTTTTAAGCCCCCAAAATAATGAAAAGTGCATTCCAAGATCGATTTTAGAAACTGTTCTGCAAACCATTATTTCATTGTTACTAATTAAAACTTGCATGCAACTGCCTATTAAACTTGCCTTTGACTAATCATTTTTTCATAAACTCACCAAAACATCGTTTTTAAGCCCCCAAAAATAATGAAAAGTGCATTCCAAGATCGATTTTAGAAACTGTTCTGCAAACCATTATTTCATTGTTACTAATAAAACTTGCATGCAACTGCCTATTAAAACTTGACTTTGACTAATCATTTTTTCATAAACTCACCAAAACATCGTTTTTAAGCCCCCAAAATAATGAAAAGTGCATTCCAAGATCGATTTTAGAAACTGTTCTGCAAACCTTATTTCATTGTTACTAATAAAACTTGCATGCAACTGCCTATTAAAACTTGACTTTGACTAATCATTTTTTCATAAACTCACCAAAACATCGTTTTTAAGCCCCCAAAATAATGAAAAGTGCATTCCAAGATCGATTTTAGAACTGTTCTGCAAACCATTATTTCATTGTTACTAATAAAACTTGCATGCAACTGCCTATTAAAACTTGCCTTTGACTAATCATTTTTTCATAAACTCACCAAAACATCGCTTTTGAGCCCCCAAAATAATGAAAGTGCGATTCCAAGATCGATTTTAGAAACTGTTCTGCAAACCATAATTTCATTGTTACTAATAAAACTTGCATGCAACTGCCTATTAAAACTTGACTTTGACTAATCATTTTTTCATAAACTTACCAAAACATCGCTTTTAAGCCCCCAAAATAATGAAAAGTGCATTCCAAGATCGATTTTAGAAACTGTTCTGCAAACCATTATTTCATTGTTACTAATAAAACTTGCATGCAACTGCCTATTAAAACTTGACTTTGACTAATCATTTTTTCATAAACTCACCAAAACATCGTTTTTTAAGCCCCCAAAATAATGAAAAGTGCATTCCAAGATCGATTTTAGAAACTGTTCTGCAAACCAATTATTTCATTGTTACTAATAAAACTTGCATGCAACTGCCTATTAAAACTTGCCTTTGACTAATCATTTTTTCATAAACTCACCAAAACATCGCTTTTGAGCCCCCAAAATAATGAAAAGTGCATTCCAAGATCGATTTCAGAAACTGTTCTGCAAACCATAATTTCAATTGTTACTAATAAAACTTGCATGCAACTGCCTATTAAAACTTGACTTTGGCAAATCATTTTTTCATAAACTTACCAAAACATCGCTTTTAAGCCCCCAAAATAATGAAAAAGTGCATTCCAAGATCGATTCAATAACTGTTCTGCAAACCATAATTTCATTGTTACTAATAAAACTTGCATGCAACTGCCTATTAAAACTTGACTTTGACTAATCATTTTTTCATAAACTCACCAAAAACATCGTTTTTAAGCCCCCAAAATAATGAAAAGTGCATTCCAAGATCGATTTTAGAAACTGTTCTGCAAACCATTATTTCATTGTTACTAATAAAACTTGCATGCAACTGCCTATTAAAACTTGAACTTTGACTAAATCATTTTTTTCATAACTCACCAAAACATCGTTTTTAAGCCCCCAAAATAATGAAAAGGTGCATTCCAAGATCGATTTTAGAAACTGTTCTGCAAACCATTATTTCATTGTTACTAATAAAACTTGCATGCAACTGCCTATTAAAACTTGACTTTGACTAATCATTTTTTCATAAACTCACCAAAACATCGTTTT